>NW_025534151.1:0-263898 GCF_020615455.1 Coregonus clupeaformis
TAAAATAACAACCCAACGTTTATTGTAGAAAAGTATTAAAATAAACTGACCAGAGTCCAATATTTAAGTTCAAACCTTGATTAAATTGGGATACGATCACACATGTCTCTCTATTGATGCATGGGAATAATTGGGAACAGATTTCCTAAATTAAAATCACTGAGCTGATGTCCTGGTGATTGTACAGGCTTTTTTGTCCAACAACAAAAAAGAAAACTTTGGGGGGGCCAAATCAAATTATTTGAAGGCAGAATTTGGCCAGCGGGCCACCTGTTGAAGAGCCCTGTCCTAAACAATATGTTTCTGACAATCTAACGTTACGCTCTCATAATTAGATGTCTACACCCACATTTTTTTCACAGCCCTCCTGTCATATTTCATGCACTCCTTTCAAAGGCAGGATGACAGATTAAAGCAGTCTAACTCGTTAAGACAACCGTAACCAACTGGCTTAGCTTTCCTTTGTTGAGGAAGGATTCTCAGATCACCATGCCATTGTTTGGCCACACCTCCAGTGCATTCGGTAGATATTACCTGCAGCTCAATGTGCTCAAGCGAAATACAAAAGCATGCAATACTACTACTCACTTTGTGACAATGTCAGTGTTGATTTCTTCAATCTGCGACACAGAGTCGACAACACACTGTGGGATAAGAGCATGTTACTTTCCATTTCCATTTCACTAATTCCAAAGTGTATTTCTAGTTTGATACAGGTGTGCTAGTTCAGGAATAGACCAAAAAAGTGGAACTGGAGGAGAGGTTTGGGAAATACTCTTAAAATGTCAAAAACCTTTTTTTGTGATTTAACCATAAATGTTTACGATCATGAAGAATAGTCTGTTCTCTGATACTTTCTATGTCTGGTCTTCTACCTGTGTGACGATGCTTTTGGCTGCTAGGATCATCTCGTCGCTGTAGATGTCCAGAAAATCCAGCTTCCGCTGCCTCAGCAAGCCAAACACCAGAGACTCCAGCCTGTCCTGTCCCCCCACACACACACACACACACACACACACACACACACACACACACACACACACACACACACACACACACACACACACACACACGCACGAGTGAGCAATACTATAAAACTCAATTCCTCCAATCACAGTAATTCTTCACTTCAAGAGATCAATTATTATAAGACACCAATTAATCAATTAAATTACAAATTCAAGTCAGCATGAATAAACAAAAGAGATTCATATTTCAATCCAATTAAGACAATGATTTCCGCGTAATGGAGATATCATTAAAATCCCCTTCAGTCATTCAAAGTTCCCATACTCATAATAACAAAAGGTAATTGTGCTACTGAAATGTAAATTAGGTTGATGATTGCAGAGATCAACACATTGTTCAGATCAGAGGAAAACATCAATCTATAAAAAGAGCACCCAAAATGTGCCATTTTTATTCACTTGATTCCAAGTAGCAAACTTGTTCGGAAGAGTCAGACCCACCTTTATTGAGACTGAACGTTTGTATTGCATCTGTGAGAACAGTGACCACTGTGACAAAAAACAACCTCAGTTTGGTGCTCCAACTACATCTACACATTCACAAAATTGTCCATTTATAGTTGAACTCAACCTATAGAGTTCAAACCAGAACTTATTTTTCTCCTGTCTTCGGACAGTGGATCTAGTGCATTTAAACCTTTGTGTAGCCAGTCATTGAGAATGAATGAGTTAAATATACCGACCGCAGAATTAAATGTAAACATTGTTTATATTTTATCTCAATGGTACAGACCTTCTCCATGACCTGTCCGTCATCCTCCAGACTCCTGCTGAGGTCACTCCTGGAGTACATGCTGAAGTCCTCCACCATCATCTTGTCTATCAGCTTCTCCAGCTCACACAGCTGAGAGCCCAGATGTCTGCGGGGGGGAAAGACAGGAGATGTCAGACGCATCACAGTGTCCAAAGGCCACACTTTGAATTCACTATGGTTAACTATGGGCTGGGGACTCATGTTTAAAAGTACTTACAGTGAATTTTGAAATAATTCAGACCCCTTGACTTGTTCCACATTTTGTTACGTTACAGCCTTATTCTAAAATTGATTAAAATTGTTTTTTCCTCCCTCAATCTACAGACAATACCCCACAATGACAAAGCAAAAACAGGTTTGTAGAAATTTCTGCTCATGTATTTTTTTTAAAACCCAGAAACATCACATTTACACAAGTATTCAGACCCTTTAACTCAGTACTTTGTTGAAGCGCCTTTGGCAGCGATTACAGCTTCAAGTCTTCTTGGGTATGACGCTATAAGCTAGGCACACCTGTATTTGGAGAGTTTCTCCCATTCTTATCTGCAGATCCTCTCAAGCTCTGTCAGGTTGGATGGGGAACGTCGCTGCGCAGCTATTTTCAGGTCTCTCCAGAGATGTTCGATCAGGTTTAAGTCCGGGCTCTGGCTGGGCCACTCAAGGACATTCAGAGACTTGTCCCGAAGCCACTCCTGCATTGTCTTGGCTGTGTGCTTAGGGTCGTTGTCCAGTTGGAAGGTGAACTTTCCCCCCTGTCTGAGGTCCTGAGTGTTCTGGAAGGTTCTCCCATCTCCACAGAGGAACTCTGGAGCTCTGTCAGAGTGACCATCGGGTTCTTGGTCACCTCCCTGACCAAGGCCCTTCTCCCCCGATTGCTCAGTTTGGCCGGGAGGCCAGCTCTAGGAAGAGTCTTGGTGGTTCCAAACTTCTTCCATTTAAGAATGATGGAGGCCACTGTGTTCTTGGGGACCTTCAATGCTACAGACATTTTTTGGTACCCTTCCCCAGATCTGTGCCTCGACACAATCCTGTCTTGGAGCTCTACGGACAATTCCTTCAACCTAATGGCTTGGTTTTTGCTCTGACATGCACTGTCAAATGTGGGACCTTAAATAGACAGGTGTGTGCCTGTCTATTTCAATTGTCCAATCAATTGAATTTACCACAGGTGGACTCCAAGTTGTAGAAACATCTCAAGGATGATCAAAGGAAACAGGATGCACCTGCGCTCAATTTCGAGTCTCATAGTAAAGGGTCTGAATACTTTTGTAAATAAGGTATCCGTTTTTTATTTTCAATACATTTGCGAAAATGTCTAAAAACCTATTTCCGCTTTGTCATTATGGGGTTTTGTGTGTAGATTGATGAGGAACTTATTTTTAGAATAACGCTGTAACGTAACACAATGTGGAAAAAGGGAAGGGGTCTGAATACTTTCCAAATGCACTGTATGTTGAAATGAAACTCTGTGAAAAGCATTCTGACTAGAAGTGGTGTGTATTTTAAACTTTCAGCATGATACAGTTCTGCAACCATGCTGCATTTCTGCTTCAAGCTTACTCGCAAGAAATAGTTGGGGTGGACTGCTGCTTACTATGATTTGATGCATGTTTGTCTCATATGAGTGTCAGTGCATTTCATCAGACGTGTGTCACCACCGTGTGCGTCGATAGATCCGAGTATGTAACAAACATTTTATACACATCCACCCCCCACTCGTCTGTCTCCATCCCCCCACCTGAAGCTGTGTATCCCCTGCAGCTCCTGCTGCAGCACCTCCTTGGTGGTGGCGATGAGCTCCAGGGCCCCGACGAACTCCGAGGTGGAGAGCAGCAGCTGCACTGTGGGCTGGCTCTGGTGCACTGCCGCCATCAGCTTCAGCTTGTTGTGCAGCCGCGCGCAGTTGGAGCGCGTCAACGCCTGCCGCAATGCCCGCAGAGGGCCTTCGCACATGATGCGTTCGATGGCGGCCGTGCGGCCCCGGAGGACTGCCACGGCGCGGGCGGTTTCGGTGAGGCGGTCCTGGAGCTCGTGCTGGGAGGACATGGCGTGGAAGAATGCCTCGGAGCGCAGGGAGATCTGGCGCGCGATGCTCACCTCCACCACGTCGAGGTAGTGGCTCAGCTGAGAAAGAGAGGGATAAGCCAACAACAGAACACGATGGCACAACAACAGGAAACATGACGGTGAAGCAATGAAACAATGCAGGACTTGATCATTGTAAAAAAAAAATGCCCGCTCACCTTTTCCTGTAGTAACCGTGACGATGCCACGTCCCTGCTGCTCTTCCCGCCAGCGCTGTTGAAGTGGGACCATGGTAGGACCGCGTTAAAGGTCGTTGGCTCGTCTAGCGCAAAGTCAGGCTTCATGAATATCTGTTTAAGCCAGATATTAGGCAGATATTACGTTTGGAATCCAGAACCAAATCTTATGTGTGCTGTGCTAGCTAGACTAGGGAGATACTAATATAATTACAAATATATTATATCAAGTAAATGGTATTAATTACAGTTTGAGAATCATGAAAGCATACAGTCAAATCAAGGGGACAAAAGGGTTCAATAGGGCTCTAGAAATCCCCACAACTCACTGTTACAACACAAAACAAGAGGAAGTAATGACCTTGGGCACTTGCTCCAACTCTGTTCTTGATTTGTCTACGACGAAGAGAAAGTGAAAGAGCACATTAGTTGAATCAACTCACTTCAACAATGAAAGGAAAAGTGATATTTGACAACACGAATAACAAGATAGATTTGTCCGTACGGTCCAGAATAGATACTGTAGGCCCCAGTCATTATGGTGCAGAGCTATTTAATAATGCATACCGTGGCTGTTTGTGATGCTGGAGACAGCATCCAGCTCATCCTTGTTGGGACAGATATTCTTGCATCGCTCATGGATTTTCTCCCTCTACAGAGAAACACAGACACAATTTAGTTTTTAGATTTAGTTTAGGCCTAATAGCTTAAACAGTTTAAATATAGTGGATGCATTTTCTTAGTGCTATTTCGACCACGAGTAAAGGGATGAGGACAAAGTCTTAGAAATAGCTTAAAAGGCAACGTTCATTACATTGCAAAGGGCAGTTCCATAGTAATAATCAAACAATAGAAAGAGGATGACACCTGGGCTGTGTTCATTAGGCACCAAACACAAAACAGACAAACAGGAAGGGACTATCTGGACTTGCCCAATAAGAAATGCTCATTTTTCTTTTCCATTGCAACATGTTTTTAAATGTTTTCTGTTGCATGCCCTAATGAACACAACCCAGGCCAGACAGTGGTCTCTACTTCTGTCCAATCTACTGAATAATTCAAACTGAATGAAAGGGGCAGCGGGGTGTGTTCGTTACCTGAGCTGTTTCCTGCAGGTAGGGGCCAAAGTGTTCCTTTGTAATGTTAGGGAGGTAGAAGGAGGGCATGACTTCTGTCTCGGCAAAGTCCAGGCCCCAGGTTTTGGTGAAGAAGTCAGACTCCCTCTTGGCCAGCCGTGGGTCGTTCAGCGCGGCTGGGAGGTTCACCTTGGAGTTGTACACCGTCCACCTGTGCTGGTCGGCCACCACCGACGGGCCCTCGCACAGCCCCCGGGATGCCTCGCCTGCAAGGGTACGTGGGAAATGTAGTCAGTAGAAACCTTCAGCAGTAATAAAACGTTCAATACATCTTGAGATGCATTCCATGGTTGCGCTCCAATTCTCTAGCTTGAACCACCATCCTTACCGCTGCGCTCTCATTTGAGGCTACCAATTCTCTACCCTTTACCAAGAAGTGTGCACTTGTTCACTTCCGCTCATGCATTTAAAAGCTTTGGATTGGTGCAAGAATCGCTGGAGGGAGTTCTTTACACCAGTCCATTCCTTTGAAATCCATGAGGGAGAGTGTACAAGTGCACACTTTGGGAGAGGGGTAGAAAACAGGACCGCAGTCAGCGTATGGTTGGTCAACAGTGACACAAGATGAACCTTTATAGATATTCATCTTGTAAGACTGTTGGCCAACCATAAATGTAGGCTAGTTCTTTACCCGTGGGCTCCTTGGGGCATACGTCGGGCAGGGAGCGGACGGGCCTGTAGTGTCGTGAGGAAGGGTCCCTGTCCTTCCGGAAGATCCCCTCGCTGCCACCACTGCTGGGATGAGGCACTGGGGAGGAGCTGTGGCTGGAGGCCATGGCATTGGTGCACCTCTCCACGGAGGCTAGCTGAGTTAGCAAACATAGCACAGAGTCAGTGAGTATTAATACAAAACAAAGACATAGCCTAAACATCAATGTTTGCACTAACAATAAAATGTAAACACTAAACCGGACCATCAGCAGAGCTCTTAGTCCAAGGGCATTGAAAATAGGGCCACAGAAAACCAAATGCTGAGAGAGGAAGGATACAGTGGACCACTTGTGTCAGTAGTCAATCAATTCAGTCATTCCACTCAAAAGTCAGCCCATTTTTCTGTGCACTGCAATGACTTTCAGTTAATGTCACAAGTCACTAGTGTGAAGCAGAAGTGAAAGTGCAGATGCTGCAGGTATGTTGTCTCTCCGAGCAGGTGTTAGGCTATAATCTGAACAGTGAGAAAAGCGATGCCTTTGACTCACTTCCTCTGTATACTGATTGAGTTATTGCTTTGTCTACATAACTAGTCCTGTCTGCCTAAACTGAATTATCAAATTCAAAGTAATTCACCATTGGTGATTAAAGTAGAGGGTGCCTAGAACAGGGCCTATTGGTTAACCAATATAAATCAGACTAGAAGACAGTGTTGTGTAAACAACTGAGACCATGACAAAACTGCCTACTGGAGCGAAGATCTTCTGTTGTCTAATCAGGCTTGAAAAGATTTGGGTGAAAGGTGGGCAGGTACCTATAGGCTACAATCAGCTCCTGTCAATATGGATATGTGTTGTTGTCAGTTTCAGTAACATACCATGTCGAATGCATGGTGAAATAAGCAAATCAATGATTTACACCAGAGCCATATATTAAGTCTGTCATATAACTGATTTACACCAACATCACGCGCATTACAAGACACTGAACACGTCATTGAGCAATTACATCGTAGCTGCCTATATCAACAATGTCAAATGTTAATGCATGTAGCTTGCTAACGGTTAAATGGACAGCTCCAATCAAAATAAATTCGCTAGCTGAGGGCTATCTGGATCAAAACTATACTATGCTAAATGTCTAGAAAATATAGTCAGCTATCTCTGCGATTCAGATAATGTTCCAACACCACCAGCATGATGATGTGGTCAATTAACTAGCTGGGAATCTGATCAGATGAGTTTTAGCTGACATTAATCTAGTTAGCGTATGTTATTTCACTTTTTAAATAGCTAGATAACTGAATAAAAGGGGTGTTTGCCCCATCACACTGCTAGACAACTGCAGCTCCTTAACTATCTCAGGTGGGGAACAAGTTAGCACGATAACTCTAGTTAGCTAGCCAATTAATTAAGCTAGCTAGTTATCTACTGTAGCTAACTATGAAACACCGCCGTCCACATTCGCATTTTCCCTGTCGTCCGGCAACATTAACTGTCATTGACCATTTTTCAAATTATTATTTACAGACGAGATACGATTTACTCTTCAAGCATCGATATTAGAGTAGCTACCCACGACTGCAACGGCCTGAAGAGACCAGCTGGTTACACGTAGACTGATAATCGAACCTAGAAAAATGCTAGCCCGCTAGCCATTTGACAGCCAAACAGACGGAAGCAGTCCACACAAATACATGACCACTGAGCTTTTCTGACGAGCAGACAAACCAAAAGAAGGTGCGTTATGTCTGATACCTGTTGTTAGAAACACATTAGTTATTGATTCTTCTTTCCACCATCACGGTAACATTAGACGAACCAGGAGAAAACATCAAGCAAACCACCGCAGCCGGTACGTAACCATAATGCACTGCGCGAACAATCTTCTTCGAGTTCTTTCGTGCATAAACATGTAGTCGCTCTCATCACAGCACCACCTACTTTACCGCAGGGATTGGCAACTTTGATGGGCGTGGGGGGCCACAAAAATACGAAACTCATCATGAGGGGCTGCAATGGCTCGTGGGTCTGCGTACCCACATCCATACACCCCCTCCCCACCTTGCGAGCAAAACATTTTAGTGACCCCCCTCATGGCAGTGAAGATATTTATTTTTTATTTTTTAAGTTAATTTCCTGCAATTGTACATATTTTGCCATGGCGCGGAGAGAACATTTTGCAATTTTATAACTTATTTCCTGCAATTCTACACATACAAATTGCCATAGGATGAAGGCAAATGTTTGCAGTTTTTAATATGATAACTGATGATCAATGGGCCCCACCCCGGTCGGTAATTCGCCCATGCTTACTACAAGTTCAGATAGCTGGCCGCTAGACTAACTTACCAATCGAAAAACGTTTAGCTGACATGGGCTAATTGAGTGACTGCTGATGCACAACCAGATTTCGAAATTGCACCTTGTGTATTCTATTATTCTAACTCTCAACAGTAAGTTGAGACCCCGACTGAGTTCCTAAAAATATATATATTATAGTTCCCCATAATATAATAATAATAATATGCCATTTAGCAGACGCTTTTATCCAAAGCGACTTACAGTCACGCGTGCATAATTTTTTTTTATGTATGGGTGGTCCCGGGGATCGAACCCACTACCTTGGCGTTACAAGCGCCGTGCTCTACCAGCTGAGCTACAGAGGACCCACCCCCTACCTACTGCTTACAACTGACAACTTTCACATTCTCATAAGTGGCAAAAGTCATTTTTATGTGAACTAGCTAGTAGTGTCAATCCAAATGAATACTGTGTATAATAGGGTGAATGTTTTTGCATATCTTATTTCTTTTAGCTAAATAAACCAAATATCTAGTATACATGAGTTCTGTCCAGTTTGGATTGATGATCTTGGATTCCAACAGTGGATTGGAAAAAGAGAGAGCACTCACACAAATGTGAACAATTGAAAAGCTTTGAACTTTTATTGTTTCCAGTTGGTTAAAAATATCTGTTGTCTGCAACAGCAACCCTCTTTGCAGAAATAGTACTCAACATCCTGTATAAAAGCATCAGGCTATCAAGAGGATATAAAGCAGAACAAACTGGTAAAACATAAATATAAGTTGGTTGAACAGTAAAGAAAATATGCTCTCACACATTACTCAAATTGGGGTACAAATCATTGCGTAAATTAAGATCAGAAGACGAAACATGGAGACATTAACATAAACATAAATACTATACACACACTGAACGCAGGTACACATGGAAGATGAGAGGGGAAAACTTTCATACCATCTGAAAAGTCAATGTGTTTAGGGCCACACTTCAATTCATAAATTGATCACTTGCTTGCTTGAACAGTCTGGACATTCAGATAAGTGTAATTGTCAACAAGTTTCCACCAGTCAATTTATAGATCTGTTTCTCCAGTCCTGTGATATTCTTTTTTATTATGTACTTCTTCCACTTCTTATACCACCTTTTGATGTGGTGATTAATAACATTCAGATAGGGTACATGTTGGGATTCATGGTAAAAAAGGTATAAGGCCATAAGCACTTTTATTATGCAATGCCAAATATTGATTTACTAGGCCTAGTTTAACAACATGGGTCTTCATGTCTAAGAAAAAGTTGGTAACTTCCAAAACAGTAGCTAGCATTACAAAGTATCCTTGTTTCTGCTACAATTGCCTCATAAGTTTCAGATAGAAAAAGAAATGACTATAAACATCAAGCCACACACACACATCCTCACAATGGATTTTGCATTAGAACATTACAAATCTGCACTTGTGGAAGAGTTTGCTGTGTTAGCATATACTGTAGCGCATTTTTATTGTTAACCTGAAAATATAATTATATTATCGAAAACAGCACTGCTAGAAAAAAGGTCACTTGAAATGAGAGAAGCAAAAAAGTATTCCGTAGCTCTCCAAAATATTTAAGTTAAGAAATGTTTAACAGTATTTTTTTGCTGTTTTTCCACCATTCACTTGGTTATCAAATGGCCCTACCTGGATTTGTCCAATAAGAAACTCTAATTATCATTTTCTGTTGCAAAACGTTTTAAGATGTTTTCGGTTGCGTGCCCTAATGATCACAACCCTGGTAGTTGTGAAGCGTCAGTTGGGGTTTGGGAGGAGACCGTTGTCCATTATCTAGTCCAGGGGCCCTTGGAAGATAAGTCTGAGGTAGCCGCTCTCGCCAGCCAGCTGCTGCACGCAGAACGGACACGCGGCGTGGAAGGTGTGCGTGCCGTGTGGCAGCGGGATCTGGCTCCAGAACGCCGCCGTCTTCTCCGAGCACACGTGACCGCACGGACTAAAGGCGTGTGTGGGCGGTGCCGCGTCCAGGTAAAACCCCGCCTCACACCCCAGCCATAACGGTACATACGGCCCCCTGGTTCGGCACATGGGGCACTCCCTCTCCCGGCCCACCTCCACCACCTCATCCTCGGGCTCCCGTCCTTGGCCTCCCCAGCCGTGGTAGCCGTGCACATGGCCGCATCGGAGGTAGGCCCAGGGCTGCTTCTCATCCAGGATCTCCTTGCGACGGAGGCTGGGGAAGGCCAGGGTGTTGAAGCCCACGGGGCACTGGGGCCGCCCAGCGTTCAGCTCCTGCCGCAGGGCTTCCAGGTGCTTCACGGTGGGGGTGCGCGAGAGGCCCTCGGCCGTGCGCCACAGGAGGGTAGCGCCGCACAGGTCGATCAGCGAGCCGTCCACCAGTTCCTGGCTCTCGCTCTCCACCTGCAGTGGGAGAGAGGCGAGGACAAGAGACACAGAAATATTAGCAAAGAGATGGCGAGATATTCACAAACACAATACAAACACATGCTCCACATGGAGTGGCTCTGCAGTCTGCCTTGATTAAATGTGTCAATGGTCCTGTAGATGGCAACCTACAGATGCCACATTTAATAGCTGTGGGGTGAAGGGGGGATCATGGGTTCTCCATTAAGGGACCTTGTGTAGTGCTTTTCATTTCTTTGGAGTGAAGAGAGATAAGTATATTTCAGTATTGTATTGAGCATTGTCCTGTATTATTGGCCTTTAGTATGTACCTCAATAATAGATCAAAGAAACCTTGTTTTTGTTTCAGACTGAGTGCAGACCTGCTGTGACTAAACCCATTGAACCAGCATCCCTTCCTCTCTCCCTCCCTTATCAGCTCTTGGCATTTCCTCCCCCCTTCCCTGGCCGTTCCCGTGCCTCAGTTTTAAAGTCTAAAGGCTAAACCACATCATAATCATAATAACAGCATGTCTCAGACTCTCAGTCATTCCTCCCAAAATGACGGTGAGGTTAGGAGGGGAGGGGATTCCTATGAGAATTCCTCTGACACACAGAAATCTTCCAAACTGACTGTGTGGTCTCTGGGAGAAGGGGATGGAACTTAAATGTCTAGAGTCAGGATTTTACAGGGGAGGTTATTATCGGTGACATAACAGACCTATCACACTATAAATCAGATGCTGATTTCTGTGTATGAGAAACAGAGACCTCAAACAGCTAAAGCCCATCCAACCAGACTATTCTGTACAACTGAGATAACGAATTAATTTGTTAAGATTTCCCATCTGCTCATATCACAGAGCTGCTGTTCAATAACTTTAATGAAGTTATCCAACAATAACATTTTGGAGGACGGCTTGCAGAGAGGAGACTCACTCAATGAGACTGCACAGGAATGTGTGTATGTGTGTGTGAACATGTTATGTATCTGCAAGTGCTCACATTTACACATGTTAGTGCTTGTTACTTCATGCGTGTGTGTGCATCTGTGTGTGTACGTGTGTGTGTGTGTGAATGTATGCTTGTGTCTATGTATGTACCTACAGTGGGGAGAACAAGTATTTGATACACTGCCGATTTTGCAGGTTTTCCTACTTACAAAGCATGTAGAGGGCTGTAATTTTTTATCATAGGTACACTTCAACTGTGAGGGACGGAATCTAAAACAACAATCCAGAAAATCACATTGTATGATTTTTAAGTAATTAATTTGCATTTTATTGCATGACATAAGTATTTGATCACCTACCAACCAGTAAGAATTCCGGCTCTCACAGACCTGTTAGTTTTTCTTTAAGAAGCCCTCCTATTCTCCACTCATTACCTGTATTAACTGCACCTGTTTGAACTCGTTACCTGTATAAAAGACACCTGTCCACACACTCAATCAAACAGACTCCAACCTCTCCACAATGGCCAAGACCAGAGAGCTGTGTAAGGACATCAGGGATAAAATTGTAGACCTGCACAAGGCTGGGATGGGCTACAGGACAATAGGCAAGCAGCTTGGTGAGAAGGCAACAACTGTTGGCGCAATTATTAGAAAATGGAAGAAGTTCAAGATGATGGTCAATCACCCTCGGTCTGGGGCTCCATGCAAGATCTCACCTCATGGGGCATCAATGATCATGAGGAAGGTGAGGGATCAGCCCAGAACTACACGGCAGGACCTGGTCAATGACCTGAAGAGAGCTGGGACCACAGTCTCAAAGAAAACCATTAGTAACACACTACGCCATCATGGATTAAAATCCTGCAGCGCACGCAAGGTCCCCCTGCTCAAGCCAGCGCATGTCCAGGCCCGTCTGAAGTTTGCCAATGACCATCTGGATGATCCAGAAGAGGAATGGGAGAAGGTCATGTGGTCTGATGAGACAAAAATAGAGCTTTTTGGTCTAAACTCCACTCGCTGTGTTTGGAGGAAGAAGAAGGATGAGTACAACCCCAAGAACACCATCCCAACCGTGAAGCATGGAGGTGGAAACATCATTCTTTGGGGATGCTTTTCTGCAAAGGGGACAGGACGACTGCACCGTATTGAGGGGAGGATGGATGGGGCCATGTATCGCAAGATCTTGGCCAACAACCTCCTTCCCTCAGTAAGAGCATTGAAGATGGGTCGTGGCTGGGTCTTCCAGCATGACAACGACCCGAAACACACAGCCAAGGCAACTAAGGAGTGGCTCTGTAAGAAGCATCTCAAGGTCCTGGAGTGGCCTAGCCAGTCTCCAGACCTGAACCCAATAGAACATCTTTGGAGCGAGCTGAAAGTCCGTATTGCCCAGCGACAGCCCCGAAACCTGAAGGATCTGGAGAAGGTCTGTATGGAGGAGTGGGCGAAAATCCCTGCTGCAGTATGTGCAAACCTGGTCAAGACCTACCGGAAACATATGATCTCTGTAATTGCAAACAAAGGTTTCTGTACCAAATATTAAGTTCTGCTTTTGTGATGTATCAAATACTTATGTCATGCAATAAAATGCAAATTAATTACTTAAAAATCATACAATGTGATTTTCTGGATTTTTGTTTTAGATTCCGTCTCTCACAATTGAAGTGTACCTATGATAAAAATTACAGACCTCTACATGCTTTGTAAGTAGGAAAACCTGCAAAATCGGCAGTGTATCAAATACTTGTTCTCCCCACTGTACTAGCTACCCACCATTTTGCCCCGTTGCTGGGCGGAGCGGGTCTCTCTGAGGGTGAAGACGTTGCCACAGACAGAGATCTCTCTCCACACGCCCGGCTTGGAGTCCTGCGTGAAGCCGTGGCGAGGGTGCATCACCAGCACGCCATTAGTGGTCAGCCCGTCCATCTGTCCGTCCTGTGTCCTCCACTTGGCTGCCTTCTCCTGGGGGAGAGAAGGGATAGACAGTAGAAAAGGAGAGTTTCAGAAATATCCATGCAATTCTTTTAGTTCTAATAGTTAATAGTTATATCAAGGTTATATTATGGCTTATAAACATCATTGCATCATAAATGCTAATTGCAAATGCTTACAGAGATACAGTATATTACATTTACATTTTAGTTATTTGGCAGACGCTCTTATTCAGAGCGACTTACAGGAGCAATTAGGGTATCATACTAGTAGTATTTATATCCTAATTATATGGCAGCTATTTTGTTTTCATCCCAATCACCAACTCACCCCCAGGAAGATGTTCTTGGAGGAGTCGAAGCCGGCAGCGTAGATGCGAGCGGTGTAGGGCGGGCTCCGCTGGCAGATGATACGGCAGGCGAAGCGCGAGATGGTGCTCTGGATAGACTGGGTCTGGGTCTGGGTCTGGCCCTCCCCCCCGTGGCTCTGCTGGCTGCCGGGCACTGTGTCCGTCACCACAAAGTCTATGGGGCTCTCTGTGGAACGCCCAATCTGGGATGGAAGGGTATAGAGGTATATGAGTTATCAGCTTTAGTAATGTTCTTGCGAAAAACTTTTAGAGAGGCATATATAGTAACTCAACTGATTCAGTTCTTTATTTAGATTAGCTTTAGGAATCCCAGATATGTATTCTATGTCCCAGTACTCAAATGGATTCCTTTCCTTGTGTCCTTTTTAGGTGGTTTCTCAACCATTAGTGCTTTCACTAAGATTGTTGCCTGTTAGCCAAGTCTTCTATCGTTTTCATGCCATTCATTAGTTAAAGCTAAAGCACATACAGATCTGGACCTGGACTATTGAGATTGAGAGAAAGACAGGTGGCAAATTAATGTAGGAGAGGGAAACATTTTCAGATTGATGTTAGCTGAGGCTGTCGCTTATGTCATGCAGATGTAATGGAGTAACAGCACCGGCGTTGGCAACCGCCAGACTGTTCACGCCTGTAAATCACTATAAGTGGAGACAGTCGAGACAAGGGTCTGTGTGTGTGTGTGTGTGTGTAGACTTTCTGTGCACGTGAAGAAAGCCACTGCTCCCTATTGTTATCACTATGATATTTGTTACTTGGCTGTGAGAACGGAACAATCATTCTCTACTTATAGAAACTCCTTTAGGAGACAACATTGGGGAGGGATGTAAAAGAGGGAGAGAGAGTGAGAGAGAGAGAGGGTGAGAGAGAGAAACACTGAAGAGTGATGTGAGAGAGAGAGAGAGAGAGGGGGGGAGAGAGAGAAACACTGAAGAGTGATGTGAGAGAGAGAGAGAGAGAGGGGGGAGAGAAACACTGAAGAGTGATGTGAGAGAGAGAGAGAGAGAGAGAGAGAGAGAGGGGGGAGAGAGAGAGAAACACTGAAGAGTGATGTGAGAGAGAGAGAGAGAGAGAGAGAGGGGGAGAGAGAGAGAAACACTGAAGAGTGATGTGAGAGAGAGAGAGAGAGAGGGGGGGGGAGAGAGAAACACTGAAGAGTGATGAGAGAGAGAGAGAGAGAGAGAGAGAGAAAGAGGGGGGGGAGAGAAACACTGAAGAGTGATGAGAGAGAGAGAGAGAGAGAGAGGGGGGAGAGAGAGAAACACTGAAGAGTGATGAGAGAGAGAGAGAGAGAGAGAGAGAGAGAAAGAGGGGGGAGAGAAACACTGAAGAGTGATGAGAGAGAGAGAGAGAGAGAGGGGGAGAGAGAGAAACACTGAAGAGTGATGAGAGAGAGAGAGAGAGAGAGAGAGAGAGAGGGGGGGAGAGAGAGAAACACTGAAGAGTGATGTGAGAGAGAGAGAGAGAGAGAGAGAGAGAGAGAGAGAGAGAGAGAGAGAGAGAGAGAGAGAGAGAGAGAGAGAGAGAGAGAGAGAGAGAGAGGAAAGAGAGGGTGATGTGGGCTTAAAGGGGGTATCGGAAAGGAATGTCTAAGCGATGGCAGGGTGCACCTGGGCTCCATATGGTTTCACTGCTTAACTGCCTGCTGAATCAGCTTAGAGAAGCCACAATGTCATTCGTCAAATCTGTATAATCTATACAGGATGTACCGCAGTGGCAGTTGGTGACGTTTAAGATGAGTGAGGACGATATTTTTTTTAATGAGCATGGCCTTATTTCTATTACAGCATATTGGATGACTGTCATTCATATTACATTCACCCAGCTCAATGTAACATCGATAGGTTTAGGCTACTACATGATACTACAATTTTCACTATTCAACCTAGCCTATGAACGCTAGCCTTTCAGAGCATTTCATAGCTACAGATGTGAGTGCTACAACGCGATAGTCATTTAGACAGGTTACCTTGGCGTTCTTGGGCACAGGGACTACGGTGGTCTGCTTGAAACATGTAGGTATTACAGACTGGGTCAGGGAGAAGTTGAAAATGTGCAGTGAAGTCACTTGCCAGCTGGTCAGCGCATGCTCGGAGTATGCGTCCTGGTAATCCGTTTAAAGGTCTTACTCACATCGGCTACGGAGAGCGTGATCACACAGTCGACCATATGAAGTCTCCCGAGTGGCGCAGTGGTCTAAGGCACTGCATCGCAGTGCTAGCTGTGCCACTAGAGATCCTGGTTCGAATCCAGGCTCTGTCGTAGCCGGCGCGACCGGGAGACCCATGGGGCGGCGCGCAATTGGCCCAGCGTCGTCCAGGGTAGGGGAGGGAATGGCCGGCAGGGATGTAGCTCAGTTGATAGAGCATGGCGTTTGTAACGCCAGGGTTGTGGGTTCGATTCCCACAGGGGGTAGGAAAAAATTAAAATAAATGTATGCATTCACTAACTGTAAGTCGCTCTGGATAAGAGCGTCTGCTAAATGACAAAAAAAAAAAAAAAAAAAATTATGAGTTGGCAAGACAGCACAACAAATCTGGGACCAGACTTGAGCAGTGAGGACACACTGAGGACACACTCACCTGGAACATGTCTGTATTGCTGTCATGAGTGTACTCCACCACCACCGTCTGGGCCCGGGACAGAGTGTAGGAGATACTGTGCTGGTCCTTGTTGCTGATGGCCTGCAGGTGGTGAGGGAAAAGTTTGATGTTAGGAGTAGCAGGATGATGTCATTACCAATTACCTATTTACTTCAGGTGGTACTCCCCCCAGATATAATGCATCTGATAGAGAGAAAATTGTGTATTAGGGCAACAAGAGACAATGTCGTCACTATCGTCCTGTTTTTATCAAGCATACATTTTGTTATAAAAGAGACTTTCTACGATTACAGAAAGAAGTCTTCAATTCCAGCATACAGTATGACTGTTTCCTAGCTCCTACCTTGGCTGCCTGAGGTGTGCATGTCACGTGCACTGTGCTGGGTTTCACCCCGCTGGCCTTGGGTCTCCGGCACAGTGCAAAGCGGCTTTTCCGCCTCCCCCTGTCTCCGTTGGGTAGGGAGCCATTGTACCTGTGTAGACAAGAACACACCCCATATAAATTGACCATTTGAATCAAGACATCCTGGCAGTGGGATCCTAGCCTGGTGTTCCAGTCTGTTTTGTGCTTTAGCAAACTCCTCTATGTATTAATTTGGTGTCATACCAAAGGATATAGAAGAGCAGTTGGCTATGGCACTTACAGTATGAGACCAGGCTAGAGGGAACCATCAAATGTGGGAAAAGGCCATCTTGACAAGTTACAGTACAAAAGCAGCTGTTTATTGTTTGTTTCATCATATAGGATGTATAAGTATGTGGACACCCCTTCATATTTGTGGATTCGGCCAGTTCAGCCACACCCGTTGCTGACAGGTATATAAAATCGAGCACACCGCCATGCAATCTCCATAGACAAACATTGGCAGTAGAATGGCCAGTACTGAAGAGCTCAGTTACTTTCAACGTGGCACCGTCATAGGACGCTCCCTTTCCAACAAGTCAGTTCGTCTAATTTCTGCCCTGCTAGAGCTTCCCCGGTCAACTGTAAGTGCTGTTATTGGGAAGTGGAAACGTCTAGGAGCAACAACGGCTCAGCTGCAAAGTGGTAGGCCACACAAGCTCACAGAAAATAACCGCCGAATGCTGAAGCACGTAGCGTGTAAAGATCGGCCGTCCTCGGTTGCAACACTCACTACCGAGTTCCAAACTACCTCTGGAAGCAACGTCAGCACAATAACTGTTCGTCAGGAGCTTCATGAAATGGGTTTCCATGGCCGAGCAGCCGCACACAAGCCTAAGATCACCATGCGCAAGGCCAAACGTCGGCTAGCGTGGTATAAAGCTTGCCGCCATTGGACTCTGGTGCAGTGGAAACGTATTCAATGGAGTGATGAATCACGCTTCACCATCTTACAGTCCGACGGATGAATCTGGGTTTGGCGGATGCCAGGATAATGCTACCTGCCTCAATGTATATGCCAACTGTAAGGTTTGGTGGAGGAGTAATAATGGTATGGGTCTGCTTTTCATGGTTCGGGCAAGGCCCCTTAGTTCCAGTTAAGGGAAATCTTAATGCTAAAGCATACAATGACATTCTAGATTCTGTGCTTCCAACTTTGTGGCAACAGTTTGGGGAAGGCCCTTTCCTGTTTCAGCATGACAATGCCCCCGTGCACAAATCAAGGTCCATACAGAAATGGTTTGTCGAGATCGGTGTGGAAGAACTTGACTAACCTCCATAGAGCCCTGACCTCAACCCCATCGAACACCTTTGGGATGAATTGGAACGCTGACTGCGAGCCAGGCCTAATCGCCCAACATCAGTGCCCGACCTCACTAATGCTCTTGTGGCTGAATTGAAGCATGTCCCCGCAGCAATGTTCCAACTAGTGGAAAGCCTTCCCAGAATAGTGGATGCTGTTATTGCAGCAAAGGGAGGACCAACTCCATATTAATGCCCATGATTTTGGAATGAGATGTTCGACGAGCAGGTGTCCACATACCTTTGGCCATGTTGTGTACATTTTTATTTAGATTTTTGTTTTAATATGTGAAAATAAGACTATGCAAAATAAGACTATGCTAACTAAGACTCTGAACACAACTAAAACAAATAGTTTAACCACTGTAAACCCATTTAAAAGGGAAATGAATGAGAAGTGTTGATGTGCCCTTGAGCAAGGCACTTAACCCTAATTGCGCCTGTAAGTCGCTCTGGATAAAAGCGTCTGCTAAATGACTAAAATTTAAATGTAATGAAGTAATTCGATCCACTTCTAAAATAAAGTGACCATTGAGAGGGGACGACTGTCTACTTTACTGTAATTCCTTGGTGGAATAGGGTCACACTCGACGCCAGCTTTGGGTTTGTTGAATTCTGATCTCCATTAAAACGAGGCCCAATCCTCTTTCATCCAATCAGAGGAGCTAAGCTATGAGGTTATCTTTTGGTCGCTTACCCCTGCCAGCATCTGCCGTGTAAACATTCAACTTTCAGACAGTACGGTTGAGCGAGTGCAAATATTTCATTGGGAAATGAGGGCTTTCCTGTTGCTTCATCGAAAGTATGCAGCCACCTACTTTTCCTGGACAAGCTGAAGTATTAAGAGTGTATTAACTAATTTCACGTCTTAATTGGTAGCATTAAATCCAGGGCTAACTGAGACAACCAATGCATTTGTTAACTATTTGGAACTGCAAAAAGAAAGTAGTCTATGACCACCTAATTGTTAGTTGAACGTTGTTTTCTTTTCAGACAGTTTATTCTACTGCTAAATACAATGTGAACGTGATAGAATACTTTCGAAACCACAACAACCACCAACAATTTAGCTCGCATCCTCCTCTCTGCACCACATAGGCTACATTCTCCTTTGTCCGAAAAAAACGGCCTACACTCAGGAAGCCAGCAGCGTTCTTTGTTTACCCTCACTGTGGCTGAGTTGCAGTGTGCATTTAACTGGATTTAGATTGAACCACCCTACTCCCCCTTTTTAAAAGAAACAAAACTGCCCAGTTCAAATGTCGTAAATGAACATGTACCATTGTGTCTGTTGGAAGTTGGAACAATGTGGTTCACATTTAAAGCATAAGGGCTGACTGGCATTTATTTCAAAGAACCTCCACGTAGCACAGTTGTAGCATACCACAGTTGCCAATACATAAATGTACAGTGCCTTCAGAAAGTACTCATATCCCTTGACTTTTTCCACATTTTGTTGTGTTACAGCCTGCATTTTTTATCACTGGTCTACACACAATACCCCATAATGTCAAAGTGGAATTATGTTTTTTGATTTTTTACAAATTAATAAAAAATGAAAAGCTGAAATGTCTTGTGTCAATAACTACTCAACCCCTTTTTTATGGCAAGCCTAAATGAATTCAGAAGTATAAAATTGGTTCACAAATCACATAATAAGTTGCATGGACTCACTCTGTGTGCAATAATAGTGTTTAATGTGATTTTCGAATGACTACCTCATCTCTGTACTCCACACATAAAATTATCTGTAAGGTCCCTCAGTCGAGCAGTGAATTTCAAACACATATTCAACCACAAAGACCAGGGAGGTTTTCCAATGCCTCGCAAAGAAGGGCACCTATTGGGATATGGGGGGAAAAAAGCAGACATTGAATATCCCTTTGAGCATGATGTATCAATACACCCAGTCACTACAAAGATAAAGGCGTCCTTCCTAACTCAGTTGCCGGAGAGGAAGGAAACCACTCAGGGATTTCACCATGAGGCCAATGCTGACTTTAAAACAGTTACAGCGTTTAATTGCTGTGATAGGAGAAAACTGAGGATGGATCAACAACATTGTAGTTACTCCACATACTAAACTAATTGACAGAGTGAAAAGAACAAAGCCTGTACAGAATACAAATATTCCAAAACATGCATCCTGTTTGCAACAAGGCACTAAGTAACTAACAATGCAAAAAATGTGGCAAAGCAATTCACTTTTTGTCCTGAATACAAATGTTTGGGGCAAATCCAATACAACACATTGCTGAGTACCTCTCCATATTTTCAAGCATAGTGGTGACTGCATTATGTTATGGGTATGCTTGTAATCGTTAAGGACTGGGTAGTTTTTCAGGATAAAAAAGAAGCGGAATTGAGTTAAGCACAGGTTCCTGGTTCAGTCTGCTTTCCACCAGACACTGGGAGATGAATTCACCTTTCAGCAGGACAATAACCTAAAACACAAGGCCAAATCTACACTGGAGTTGCTTACCAAGAAGACAGTGAATGTTCCTGACTGTCCGAGTTACAGTTTTGACTTAAATCTGCTTGAAAATCTATGGAAAGACCTGAAAATGGTTGTCTAGCAATGATCAACAACCAATTTGACAGAGCTTGAAGAATTTTGAAAGCTATTGTATATTGCAATTGTTGCACAATCCAGGTGTGGAAAGCTCTTAGAGACTTACCCAGAAAGACTCACAGCTACCAAAGGTGATTCTAACATGTATTGGCTCAGGGGGTTGAATACTTATCTAATCAAGATATATTAGTGTTTTATTTTTCATGAATATTTGACACATTTTAGAAGTTTTCTTACACTTTGACATTACAAAGTATTTTGTGTAGATCTTTGACAAAAAAAATGCATATTAAATCAATTTTAATCCTACTTTGTAACGCAAAACATTTTGGAATAAGCAAGGGGTGTGAATACCTTCTGAAGGCACTGCATGTTGCTGGACATTGAACAGGACTGTTTCAAACCACAAAAAAAGTATTGCCCCACATGACTATTGCTGTTCCATCCAGGTAACGGTCCTGGAGATTTACTTGGGTGTTCAGGCTTTCATTCCAGCCCTGCAGTAACACACCTGATTTCTTTAATCATGTCCAGACTGCTTCAAGATGTCTACCATTGTTCCTGTACCCAAGAAAGCGAATGTAACTGAACTAAATGACTATCGCCCTCTAGCACTCACTTCTTTCATCATGAAGTGCTTTGAAAGGCTAGTTAAGGGCCACATCACCTCCACCTTACCCGTAAACTTAGACCCCATACAATTTGCATACCGCCCCAACAGATCCACAAACTAAGCAATCGCCATTGCACTGCACACTGCCCTATCCCACCTGCACAAGAGAGATACTTATGTGAGAATGCTGTTCATCGACAACAGCTCAGCCTTCAACACCATAGTGCCCTCCAAGCTCATCACTAAGCTCAGGGCCCTGGGTCTGAACCCCTCCCTGAGCAACTCCTGACTGGCCGAACCCAAGTGGTGAAGGTAAGGAACAACACCTCTTGACACGCTGATCCTCAACACTGGGGCCCCACACGGGTGTGTGCTCAGCCCTCTCCTGTACTTCCTGTTCATCCATGACTGCGTGGCTACACAAGTCTCCAACTCAATCATCAAGTTTGCTGACGAAACAACAGTGGTAGGCCTGATTACCACAATGACGAGACAGCCTACAGGAAGAAGGTGAGAGCCCTGGCGGAGTGGTGCCAGGAGAATAACCTCTCCCTCAATGTCAACAAAACAAAGGAGTTGATAGTTGACTACAGGAGACAGCAGAGAGAGCATGCCCCCATCCACATCGACGGGGACGTAGGCGAGAAGGGCAAAAGCTTCAAGTTCCTCGTTATGCACATCACTGATGACCTGAAATGGTCCCTTCACACAGACAGTGTGGTGAAAAAGGCGCTACAGCGCCTCTTCAACCTCAGGAGGCTGAAGATATTGGGCTTGGCCCCTAGGACCCTCACAAACATCTACAGATGCACCATTGGGAGCATTCTGTCGGGCTGTATCACCGCCTGGTATGGCAATTGCACTGTCCACAACCACAGGGATCTCCAGAGGGTGGTGTGGTCGACCCAACGCATCATCGGTGACACACTGCCTGCCCTCCAGGATGTCTACAGCACCCGGTGTCACAAGAAGGCCAAGGCGATCATCAAGGACCTCAGCCACCCAAGCCACGGCCTGTTCACCCCGCTACCATCTAGAAGGAGGAAACAGTACAGGTGCATCAAAGCTGGGACAGAGACACCGTTAAAAAGCTTCTATCGCCAAGCCATCATAATGTTAAACTAGCCACCCTCCACCCAGTACCCTGCCCTGAACCTTAGTCAATGTTACTAGCTAGCTACCACCCGGTACTCTACCCTGCACCTTTGAGACTGCTTTGCCCTATGTACATAGAGTCATTGAACACTGGTTACTTTAATAATGTTTACATGGTATGTCCGTGATAAAGAGATGCTCTGCTTTTTTGACACCACACTCCTGCAGGGTCTAGTTTTAAATTATCTTGATTATTGCCCAGTCATATGGTCAGGTGCTGCAAAGAAGGACCTAGAAAAACTACAGCTGGCCCATAGAGCAGCACGTCTTGCTCTTCACTATAATCATGAGACTAATATCAATACTATGCATACCAGTTTCTCGTATCTAAAAGTAGAGGAGAGACTAACTGCATCACTTCTTCTTTTCATAAGAAACTTGTTTTCAAATTCCAAATGGTTTGAATAGTCAACTTACACACAGCTCTGACACACACACTTACCCCACCAGACATGTCACCAGGGGTCTTTTCACAATCCCCAAATCCAGAACAAATTCAAGAAAACGTACAGTACTATATACAGTTGAAGTCTGAAGTTTACATAGACTTAGGTTGGAGTCATTAAAACTCATTTTTCAACCACTCCACACATTTCTTGTTAACAAACTATAGTTTTGGCAAGTCGGTTAGGACATCTACTTTGTGCATGACACAAGTAATTTTTCCAACAATTGTTTAAAGACAGATTATTTCACTTATAATTCACTGTATCACAATTCCAGTGGGTCAGAAGTTTACATACACTAAGTTGCCTGTGCCTTTAAACAGCTTGGGAAATTCCAGAAAATGATGTCATGGCTTTAGAAGCTTCTGATAGGCTAATTGACATCATTTGAGTCAATTGGAGGTGTCCCTGTGGATGTATTTCAAGGCCTACCTTCAAACTCAGTGCCTCTTTGCTTGACATCATGGGAAAATCAAAATAAATCAGCCAAGACCTCAGAAAAGAAACAGTAGACCTCCACAAGTCTGGTTCATCCTTGGGAGCAATTTCGAAATGCCCGAAGCTACCACGTTCATCTGTACAAACAACAGTACGCAAGTATAAACTCCATGGGCCCACGCAGCCGTCATACCGCTCAGGAAGGAGACGCGTTCTCTCTCCTTGAGATGAACGTACTTTGGTGCGAAAAGTGCAAATCAATCCCAGAACAACAGCAAAGGACCTTGTGAAGATGCTGGAGGAAACAGGTACAAAAGTATCTATATCCACAGTAAAACGAGTCCTATATCGACCTGAAAGGCCGCTCAGCAAAGCAGAAGCCACTGCTCCAAAACCACCATAAAAAAGCCAGACTACGGTTTGCAACTGCACATGGGGACAAAGATCGTACTTTTTGGAGAAGTGTCCTCTGGTCTGATTAGGTTGAGAGCTTCAAGTTCCTTGGTGTCCACATCACCAACGAACTATCATGGTCCAAACACACCAAGACAGTCGTGAAGAGGGCACGACAAAGCCTATTCCCCCTCAGGAGACTAAAAAGATTTGGCATGGGTCCTCAGATCCTCAAAAAATTCTACAGCTGCACCATCGAGAGCATCCTGACTGGTTGCATCACCGCCTGGTATGGCAACTGCTTGGCCTCTGACCGCAAGGCACTACAGAGGGTAGTGCGTACGGCCCAGTACATCACTGGGGCAAAGCTCCCTGCCATCCAGGACCTCTATACCAGGCGGTGTCAGAGGAAGGCCCCTCAAAATTGTCAAAGACTCCAGCCACCCTAGTCATAGACTGTTCTCTCTGCTACCGCACGGCAAGCGGTACCGGAGTGCCAAGTCTAGGTCCAAAGACTTCTCAACAGCTTCTACCCCCAAGCCATAAGACTCCTGAACAGCTAATCATGGCTACCCGGAATATTTGCACTGCCCCCCACCCCCATCCTTTTTACGCTGCTGCTACTCTGTTAAGTATTTATGCATAGTCACTTTAACTCTACCCACATGTACATATTACCTCAACTACCTCAACTAGCCGGTGCCCCCGCACATTGACTATGCAACGGTACCCCCCTGTATATATAGCCTCCCTACTGTCACTTTATTTTACTGTATATATAGCCTCCCTACTGTCACTTTATTTTACTTCTGCTCTTTTTTTTCTCAACACTTTTTTGTTGTTGTTTTATTCTTACTTTTTTTGTTTAAAATAAATGCACTGTTGGTTAAGGGCTGTAAGTAAGCATTTCACTGTAATGTCTGCACCTGTTGTATTCGGCGCATGTGACCAATAAAATTTGATTTGATTTGATTTGATTAAACAAAAATAAAGCTGTTTGGCCATAATGACCATTGTTATGTTTGGAGGAAAAAGGGGGAAGCTTGCAAGCCGAAGAACACCATCCCAACCGTGAAGCACGGGGGTGGCAGCATCATGCTGTGGGGGTGCTTTGCTGCAGGAGGGACTGGTGCACTTCACAAAATAGATGGCATCATGAGGAAGGAAAATTATGTGGATATATTGAAGCAACATCTCAAGACATCAGTCAGGAAGTTAAAGCTTGGTCGCAAATGGGTCTTCCAAATGGACAATGACCCCAAGCATACTTCCAAAGTTGTGGCAAAATGCTTAATGACAACAAAGTCAAGGTATTGGAGTGGCCATCACAAAGCCCTGACCTCAATCCTATAGAACATTTGTGGGCAGAACTGAAAAAGTGTGTGCGAGCAAGGAGGCCTACAAACCTGACTAAGTTACACCAGCTCTGTCAGGAGGAATGGGCCAAAATTCACCCAACTTATTGTGGGAAGCTTGTGGAAGGCTACCCGAAACGTTTGACCCAAGTTAAACAATTTAAAGGCAATGCTACCAAATACAAATTGAGTGTATGTAAACTTCTGACTCACTGGGAATGTGATGAAAGAAATAAAAGCTGAAATAAATCATTCTCTCTACTATTATTCTGACATTTCACATTCTTAAAATAAAGTGGTGATCCTAACTGACCTAAGACAGGGAATTTTTACTAGGATTAAATGTCAGGAATTGTGAAAAACTGAGTTTAAATGTATTTGGCTAAGGTGTATGTAAACTTCTGACTTCAACTGTATAGCCATGATTGCATGGAACTCCCTTCCATCTCAGATTGCTCAAATGAACAGCAAACCTGGTTTAAAAAAACAGATAAAGCAACACATCACGGCACAATGCCTCTCCCCTATTTGACCTAGATATATTGTGTGTATGTACTGAAATGTAGGCTATGTGTGATGTTTCACATTGATGTAGTTCTGTCCTTGAGCTGTTCTTGTCTATTCATATTCTGTATTATGTCATGTTCCATGTTTTGTGTGGACCCCAGAAAGAATACCTGCTGCCTTCGCAACGACTAATGGGGATCCTAATAAAACACAAAAATTACATACTGTTTTACCAACTTTATATGTATATACTGTATTCTAGTCATGGCTCATCCTATATAACTACTGCTGTGTGACACTCTGGCTCCAGGGACTCTGATTGTTGAGCCAGGGTTGTTATTTTCATTTAGGGTGTATTTCTATGTTGGATCTAGTTGTTCATTTCTATGTTTGGTTTTGTTGTTGATTAGTCATATGACTCCCAATCGGAGGTAACGAGTGTCAGCTGTCGGCTCGTTATCTCTGATTGGGAGCCATATTTATACTGTGTGGTTTCACCTGGGTTTTGTGGGTTTTTGTTCCTGTTTAGTCATTGTCACTATTGGACTTCACATTCGTCGCTTTGGTTTGTTGTTTTGGTTGCTTTAAGTAATAAAGTCAACATGTTCTTTTCACTCGCTGCGCCTTGGTCTCCTTCGCTCATTGACGACCGTGACAGAAAAACCCACCATAAAAGGACCAAGCGGCGTGTCAAGCGGCAACAGGATCCACCTACACAGGATTTATATCCACCCATAAAGGATTCATGGACATGGGAGGAGATTCTGGATGGTAAGGGGCCTTGGGCACAACCGGGAGAATATCGCCGTCCTCGTGAAGAGCTGGAGGCAGCTAAAGCCGAGAGGCGGCGATATGAGGAGGCAGCACGGAGGCAAGACTGGAAGCCTGTGGTACTACCCAAGAATTTCTTGGGGGGGCTAAGAGGGAGTGTGGCGAAGTCAGGTAGGAGACCTGCGCCTACTCCCTGGACTGACCGTGGAGAGCGAGAGTACGGGCAGACACCGTGTTACGCAGTTGAGCGCATGGTGTCTCCTGTACGCAGGCATAGCCCGGTTCGGTACAGTCCAGCTCCCACGTATCGGCCGGGCTAGATTGAGTGTTGAGCCGGATGTCATGAAGCCGGTCCCACGCAGCTGGTCACCAGTGCGTCTCCTCGGGCCGGGCGTACATGGCACCAGCCTTGCGCATGGTGTTCCCGGTTCGCCCACATAGGCCGGTGCGGGTTATTACACCTCCCGTACTGGTCGGGCGACGGGGAGCATCAACCCAGGGAAGGTTGGGCAGGCTCAGTGCTCAAGGGAGCCAGTACGCCTGCACGGTCCGGTATTTCCGGTACCACCTCCTCGCTCCAGCCCAGTACCACCAGTGCCTACACCACGCACCAAGCCTCCTGTGTGTTCCCGAGTCCTGTGCGTCCTGTTGCTGCTCTCCGCACTAGGCGTTATGTGAGTCCCCAGGGTCCAGCATGCCCTGTTCCGGCTCTCCGCACTAGGCGTTATGTGAGTCCCCAGGGTCCAGCATGCCCTGTTCCGGCTCTCCGCACTAGGCCTTATGTGCGTCCCCAGGGTCCAGCATGCCCTGTTCCTTCTCCCCGCACTAGGCGTTATGTGAGTCCCCAGGGTCCAGCATGCCCTGTTCCGGCTCTCCGCACTAGGCGTTATGTGAGTCCCCAGGGTCCAGCATGCCCTGTTCCGGCTCTCCGCACTAGGCGTTATGTGCGTTCCCAGGGTCCAGCATGCCCTGTTGCTTCTCTCCGCACTAACCCTGAGATGCGTGTCCTCAGCCCGGTACCTCCAGTTCCGGCACCACGCATCAGGCCTACGGTGCGTCCCCAGGGTCCAGCATGCCCTGTTGCTTCTCCCCGCACTAGCCCTGAGATGCGTGTCCTCAGCCCGGTACCTCCTGTTCCGGCACCACGCACCAGGCCTACGATGCGCCTCAGACGGCCAGAGTCTGCCGTCTGCCCAACGCCGTCTGAACTGCCCGTCTGCCCAACGCCGTCTGAACTGTCCGTCTGCCAAGCGCCGCAGGAACTGCCCGTCTGTACTGAGCCTGCAAAGCCGCCCGTCTGCCATGAGCCTTCAGAGCCGTCCGCCAGACCCGGGAGCCGCTAGAGCTCTCCGCCAGACAGGAGCAGCCAGAGCCTTCCGCCAGACAGGATCAGCCAGAGCCTTCCGCCAGACAGGATCAGCCAGAGCCTTCCGCCAGACAGGATCAGCCAGAGCCTTCCGCCAGACAGGATCAGCCAGAGCCTTCCGCCAGACAGGATCAGCCAGAGCCTTCCGCCAGACAGGATCAGCCAGAGCCTTCCGCCAGACAGGATCAGCCAGAGCTTTCCGCCAGACAGGATCAGCCAGAGCCTTCTGCCAGACAGGATCAGCCAGAGCCTTCCGCCAGCCAGGATCCGCCAGAGCCGTCCAGCCAGGATCCGCCAGAGCCGTCCAGCCAGGATCCGCCAGAGCCAGCTAGTCAGGTACTGTCCCTTAGTCCGGTGCTGCCCCTTAGTCCGGTGCTGCCCCTTAGTCCGGTGCCGCCCCTTAATCCAGTGGGGTTTAGTTGGGGGGTGGTCATGTGGAGGGGGCTACGGAAGCGGACAGTGACTAAGGTGGGGTGGGGACCACGACCTGGGCCAGAGCCGCCACCATGGACAGACGCCCACCCAGACCCTCCCCTAGACTGTATGCTGGTGCGCCCGGAGTTCGCACCTTTAGGGGGGGGGTACTGTGACACTCTGGCTCCAGGGACTCTGATTGTTGAGCCAGGGTTGTTATTTTCATTTAGGGTGTATTTCTATGTTGGATCTAGTTGTTCATTTCTATGTTTGGTTTTGTTGTTGATTAGTCATATGACTCCCAATCGGAGGTAACGAGTGTCAGCTGTCGGCTCGTTATCTCTGATTGGGAGCCATATTTATACTGTGTGGTTTCACCTGGGTTTTGTGGGTTTTTGTTCCTGTTTAGTCATTGTCACTATTGGACTTCACATTCGTCGCTTTGGTTTGTTGTTTTGGTTGCTTTAAGTAATAAAGTCAACATGTTCTTTTCACTCGCTGCGCCTTGGTCTCCTTCGCTCATTGACGACCGTGACATGCTGTACAGACTTTTTCTATTCATATACTGCCCATACTGTCTATATATACAGACAATACCAGTCAAAGGTTTGGACACACCTACTCATTCCAGGGTTTTTATTTATTTGTACTATTTTCTACATTGTAGAATAATACATACGGAATCATATCGTAACAAAAAAAGTGTTAAACAAATCAAAATATATTTTACATTTGAGATTCTTCAAAGTAGCCACCCTTTGCCTTGATGACAGCTTTGCACACACTTGGCATTCTCTCAACCAGCTTCACCTGGAATGTTTTTCCTACAGTCTTGAAGGAGTTCCCACATATGCTGAGCACTTGTTGGCTGCTTTTCCTTCAGTCTGCGGTCCAACTTATCCCAAACCATCTCAATTGGGTTGCGGTCGGGTGATTGTGGAGGCCAGGTCATCTGATGCAGCACTCCATCACTCTCCCTCTTGGTTAAATAGCCCTTACACAGCCTGGAGGTGTGTTGGGTAATTGTCCTGTTGAAAAACAAATGATAGTCCCACTAAGCGCAAACCAGATGGGATGGCGTATCGCTGCAGAATGCTGTGGTAGCCATGCTGGTTAAGTGTGCCTTGAATTCTAAATCAATCACAGACAGTGTCACCAGCAAAGCACCCCCACATCATCACACCTCCATGCTTCACGGTGAGAACCACAAATGCAGAGATCATCCGTTCACCTACTCTGCGTCTCACAAAGACTTGCAGCAATTCGACCATGAAGGCCTGATTCATGCAGTCTCCTCTGAACAATTGATGTTGAGATGTGTCTGTTACTTGAACTCTGTGAAGCATTTATTTGGGCTGCAATTTCTGACGCTGGTAACTCTAATGAACTTATCCTCTGCAGCAGAGGTAACTCTGGGTCTTCCTTTCCTGTGGCGGTCCTCATGAGAGCCACTTTCATCATAGCTCTTGATGGTTTTTGCGACTGCACTTGAAGAAACTTTCAAAGTTCTTGACATTTTCCAGATTGACTGATCTTCATGTCTTAAAATAATGATGGACTGTCGTTTCTCTTTGCTTATTTGAGCTGTTCTTGCCATAATATGGACTTGGTATTTTACCAAATAGAGCTATCTTCTGTATAACCCCCTACCTTGTCACAACACAACTGATTGGCTCAAACGCATTAAGAAGGAAAGAAATTCCACAAATTAACTTTTAACAAGGCACACCTGTTAATTGAAATGCATTACAGGTGACTACCTCATGAAGCTGAGAGAATGCCAAGAGTGTGGAAAGCTGTCATCAAGGTAAAGCATGGCTATTTGAAGAATCTCAAATTTAAAATATATTTTCATTTGTTTAACACTTTTTTGGTTACTACATGATTCCATATGTGTTATTTCATAGTTTTGATGTCTTCACTATTATTCTACAATGTAAAATATAAAACCTTGAATGAGTAGGTGTCCAAACTTTTGACTGGTACTGTATATATATATATATATATATATATATATATATTCAGAAAGTATACAGACCCCTTCCCCTTTTCCACATTGTGTTACGTTACAGCCTTATTCTAAAATTGATTAAATATATATATTTTCTCATCAATCTACACACAATACCCCAAAATGACAAAGCGAAAACAGGTTTTTAATTTTTTTTGAAAATGTATTAAAAATAAAAAACAGAAATACCTTATTTACATAAGTATTCAGACCCTTTGCTATTAGACTCGAAATTGAGCTCATGTGCATCCTGTTTCCATTGATCATCCTTGAGATGTTTCTACAACTTGATTGGAGTCCACCTGTGGTAAATTCAATTGATTGGACATGATTTGGAAAGGCACACATCTGTCTATATAAGGTCCCACAGTTGACAGTGCATATCAGAGCAAAAACCAAGCCATGAGGTTGAAGGAATTGTCCGTAGATCTCCGAGACAGGATTGTAAGCAACAAAATGCAATTAACCCCCCTCTTACCCCAGAACAATGAGCTCTCCGTATTTGACTGGCACTTTGGTGGAGGCTGGGGTGGTGGAGATGTTTTCCTGGTCGGGAGAGAACATTGGTGCAGCTGTCAGGGGGGGAGAGTGATGAGGGGCTCTCCCACGGTGAACACTCACTCCTCTGTCTCCTTTTTCCTCAGAGTCTGGTCATCCCGCTGATCACTACTCAACCTGCAGACAAAACAGAAAAACAGCAGACGAGACATTTCGTCAGGATCAAACAGCCACGCAGAGCAGACACAACAGACATGCCAGGTGCGTCTAGAACAGCAGACGTATATTAGTCAATAAGAGACTGTGAATGAGACTAAACAAACAACAGACTCAACAACCGAGATTGCTCGGTCTCCAAAGCACATGACACACCACAACACATAGATTACTCACACTCACGTTGAGATTATCAAACAGCGTGCTACAGGTACCACAGGTGGATATTAGTCAGTAAGAGAGCGAGAGATAGACTAAACAAACAACCAGATGCAACAACCAAGACTGATGTGTCTCCAAAGAGCACATGACAAACCACATTGATTACTCACTCTGTGTGACCTGTGGCGCGTATCGAACGAGACAGGTAAACTGCTATCCTGGCATTGCTTGCTAGTCATACACTGTAACTTTCTTAAGACTTGCAGCTGAAGAAACAGACTAATACAATAATAGTAATACTGTAGAAAGCATGTTAGCTTCGGTTACATAGCGCAGCATGACGCTAAAGTGAACGGTCACACAAATCCATCAGGCGGAGAGTAAAAAGCTCAACTTCCCACAGCTAGACAGGCTCGGCACTAATCTGCAGCTTTGCTGCTACTGCAGGGAGAGTTCAGAGAGCAGGCTCTTAGCATCGAAACGACAGGGGACTTAGTGGGGTGCAAACAAAGCTAATTAGACCAGACATATGTCACACCCTTCCATTTTCAGCCGACTACCGTGGGCCATAGTTATCAATGTTGACCTTGGCTGGCTCTCTTTACGCTGTGTGCATGGCATAGCATGAGCTTATCTTATAAGCGTCTTATAAGCAAGAATGGAGTCACACAATTTGTTTATATGTCTGACATCCAATAAATCCAAGAACTTTAGCTGAAAATGAACTCACAAATTCCAAATGGAAAATTAAATGGTGTCATCCCGCACTACAGTTGACTCCTGATAAGTGCACTTTAGATAAACTGTTTAAAAAGTGCAATATAGTTCCTACATCATTTTTAATTGCCTCTGATAACTAACTGCATGTTCCGGTTTAGTGCAAACTGTCCCAAGCCATTGCATTTATCAGTTATCAGAGATGACTGTAAACTGGGTAATGTCCCTGCCCTCCCTTATGTTAGTTGACGCTCTCAACCTTTGGTAACCTTTTGTACATGAGGCAGGGTGCTTCCACCCTACAGGATGAGGGGTGTACGGATAGAGGGTGGGTCAGTGTCAGCTCCAGGGACTGATCTGAGCTTGAAGGCTCCCCCCGACAGCGTTGATAGTCTTTTGACCCTTACTCCACACGCTGACCCTGACCATACACTCCCACAGCCCCCAAGCCCAATCCACTCAGCTCTCAGCAGCGGTGTGCCACAGGAACAGATACGCACACAAACACACACAATCACTCCATAGCTTAAACACACTTGTACTCATTACTACAATATTACTACAATAGAGAGCCTGGGACTGGCTTTGCGCACAATTTCAATGCATGATTGGAACTGTCTATGATAGAGGGGAGGCCACACTTAGTAGCACTGTGTGGTTGATAATGCTACTGAGTGAGAGAGATGAGAAAGGAATTAAAGGAGTTTTTAGGACAGTAGGGCCCTATAGAATCCGCGTTGCGGAGAACGCGGACGGAATCACAGAATCCAGACATTAAAACGGAATTCAACAATATTTTAAAATGTATTGAACTTGGTAGGAAATCATTAAATGTATTGAACTTATTAGAAAAGTCATTAATTTGCCCAAGATTAGGGGAGAGTGGGGTGAGTTGAGCCAAAGAGGTAAGTTGAGCCACACTTGTTTCTAGAAAACGATACACAAAATTAATAATTTGACCAAATATTTGGGAAGAGATCATCATTTCATGGAGTCTGTGAAGAAAGAAACCGCATGGAAAAAGTGTTAAGCAAGTTAGGTCCATAAAACTGATTTTCACCAAGTCAAATGAATGTATCGTGTTAGAGGTTTAATGATGCTTGTATCTAAACCAAAGTAGATACTTTTAAGATTGTTCTATGTATCAGTCGGGGTCTCTATAAGCTTCAATATGAGTTCCTAAACCTAGCATGAAAGAGCATCCTTATAGCTGTGTGGGCTAATATGGTCAAAATGTTTGAGCCAATGGCCATGGGGTAAGTTGAGCCAATGGTTGAGCCAATAGAAAGTTGAGCAAATTGAAGTGTTTTCTTCCCAGGCATAATGCAAGGCATTATTGCTGGGATATGAGGTAACAACAGGGCCTGGCCTATGTTAAAAGTGTTTAAAAAAGCACAAAGTGTTTGTTAGGTGTTAAGCCCGTGTTAAAAGAAAAGACAAAAAAATGATTGCGATTGTATTGAATTGTGTTTGGGAAATAAAGATATACCTGGTTTTAAAAAGGTAGTGGTAATATTTCATTGAGTACAAACATTTGTAGGCGGCTACCCTATAAGTTGTGCCAAGAGACCACTTTTTTGGACAAGTTTTCAAAACTGTAATGTTTACATGAATTCTGATTATTTCCAGGGATACAGAACATCCTTAAATATACGTACATATCTTTGCTAGAAAGAATACTATATTTCCCTTGCCGGAGTGATGCTGAATATGAAACAATGGCTCAATTTACCCCACTCTTCCCTATCATACAATAAGACATTAACAAAATGCATCTGTGATTCATATTTTCCTTCAACTTTCTGAAGAGGCAACGGCACTGGAATGTGTAGCAGTTAGCGATGATGCTAATGTAATGACAACCATCTTCTGGTAGAATAACGATGAGTGAGAACGTTAGAGGCATAAACATCATACCCCCCCAAAAATGCTAACCTTCCCTGTTATTGTAATGGTGAGAGGTTAGCATGTCTTGGGGGTATGATATTTGTGCGTCTGTAACTTTCTCACGCATCATTACTCACGATTCATTCAGGACTATCCGTAATCATGGTAGCATCTACATTAATGTAGAAGTGTTTAGAAACATATTCTATATTCTATAAAAGTGACTCCAAAATTACACAATACATTATTTACCATTCAGTTCTATTGGGCACAAAATAATCTGAAACACAACCAAAACAAACAGCAAATGCTGTCACGAGATTGATCATTGCATGCTAGGAATATGGGACCAAATACAAAACGTTTGACTACTTGAATACACATAAGTGAATTTGTCCCAATACTTTTGGTCGCCTAAAATGGGGGATGAAAATAGGTGCTGATGAAAATACCCTGAAATTAAAGCTGACAGTCTGCAGTTTAACCCCATTGTATCATTTTAAATCCAAAGTGCTGGAGTACAGATCCAAAACAACAACAAATGTGTCACTGGTGTGTAAAATCTTAGTAATTCGTACCTGTGTAACATAAGTTAATAGGAAACACTAGCAGACCACTAGTCTCTCAAAACAGCCATTCAAAACCGAGCCAGCTAGCTAGCTCAAGTGTTGGTTATGGCTTGCGAGAATAGCAGACCAGCCCGCTATCCCTAAAGCATTAATATGGACATATCTTCATTATCTTACCACTTTTGCACTATAAGTCAATCAGGGTAAAGCAGGGATTTTTCATGGATCTATATATTGTTTTATAATCATTCAGAACTAACAATCACCAAAATAAAAGATAAATAAAATAAAATAAAATGTTATTTGTCACATGCGCCAAATACAACTGGAGTAGAATTTACCGTGAAATACTTGCTTACGAGCCCTTCCCAACAATGCAGAGTTTAAAAATAAAAAATAAAATAGTAACACAAGAGGAATGTGATGGAAAATAAAAAATAAAATATACAAGAATGGATCTATATACAGGGAGTACCAGTACCAGATCAATGTGCAGAGGTACGAGGTATTTGAGGTTGACACTGTATGTACATGAAGGCAGGGTAAAGTGACTAGGCATCAGGATAGATAATAATAAGAGTATAATAAAGAACAGAGCAGCAGCAAATGATGAGTGTGTGTGTGTGTGTGTAATGTGTATGTATGTGTGTTTGTGTTGTGTCGGTCTGCGTGTGTGCGTAATGTGTGTGTGTGCGTATGTAGTGTACAGTATGTGAATGTGTGTTGGTTTTGGCCTCCTGTAGCTCAATTGGTAGAGCATGGCACTTGCAACGCCAGGGTTGTGGGTTCGAGTCCCACGGGGGGCAGTATGAAAAATGTATGCACTCACTAACTGTAAGTCGCTCTGGATAAGAGCGTCTGCTAAATGACTAAAAATGTAAAATGTTTTGTGTGGGAGTGTCAATGTAGTGTGTGTGAGTGCGTGTGTATATGGTTTGTATATATAGTATAGTGAGTGTGCGTAGGGTCAGTGCAAGACAGAGTCAGTGGAGGTAGTTTGGGTACCCTTAATTTACTATTTAGCAGTCTGGCTATTTAGCAGTCTTATGGCTTGCGGGTAGAAGCTTCCTCGGAGCCTGTTGGTCCGAGAGCCGATGCTCCGGTGCCGTTTGCCGGACGGTAGCAGAGTGAAAAGTCTATAGCTTGGCTGGCTGGAGTCTTTGGCAATTTTTCGGGCCTTCCTCTGACACCGCCTGATATAGAGGTCCTGGATGCACCACCCTCTGTAGCACTTTGGGGTCAAGGGCAGTGCATTTGTCATACCAAGCGGTGATGCAGGCAGTCAAGATGCTCTTGATGGTGCAGCTGTATAACCTTTTGAGGATCCAAGGGCCCATGCCAAATCTTTTCAGCCTCCTGAGGGGGAAGAGAAGCTGCCATGCTCTCTTCACGACTGTGCGGGTGTGTGTGGACCATGTTAGGTCCTTAGTGTCACGTCTCCTCCCGTTGCTCCCCTCCGGCGCTCTGATTCGCCCGTCTACTGAGCAGTATTAGGTAGAAACAAGCCATGTCAATGCCTTGCATTGAGTTTGGAGTTTTGAAGGGCGGGACAAAGCCACACGGCAAGGCTGCTTTGCCTTTTCCCGGCCTCCTTGCACATTTTGTACCAGATCACCGCAAATTTGGGAAGTACTTGTTTAGAAATCGATTTGATCATGCAGAAAAAACATGAAGATTACAAAATTATTATTGATAAAATGTATATTTATTTATTTTTCATTATAGTTCTTTTTTCTGCACTTCACTGCTGGATGGCATCAGGAAGGTGGGCCACATCCTGGCCCTTAGCCTGGCTCTTCTGGCTGCTGATCTACTCCTCTTCCATCTCAGAGTCCCCCACAGGGAGAGACAGTGTTCTAGCTCATGGAGGATATGGAGGACAGAGACATATATTTCCATAAACGGCTCTCCTGGAGGAAGCTGCTCCTCTCCTCTGGGGTAGGACTCTGCAGCTCAGGGCTAGATGAACAGGCCTTCTCCATGTCTCTCCACATGCTGGAGGCTCTCCTCTGCACAGGGGGTGAAGGAGGCACGATCTGCCATGGGAAGTAAGGCCAGGATGTCTCTGCTGAGTACGCCTGTATCTCATCAATGGAAATCCATGGTTTCTTGGGGTAGTAGGGTTGAGAATTCCAAGAGTCAACAGGATCAGTGGTCAGGTCATCTTTGCAACTATCCATGGACAAGGTGGACATTGACACCCTCAGGTTCGCCAGTCCAAGGAAGTTGTGCGTTGGTCCATCGCCAAAAGACTTGTAGTCTGATTTGGCTTCTCCTTTTGTCTGTCTCACATAGCTGATATTCTCAAAATGTTTGACATGGTCTGGTTTTGGGTGGGTGGTCTTCATTCTTTTGCTGTAAAGGTGGGTAGAATCCACAATGTCTGTAGAGCCACCGCACATGAAAACGCTGAAGAACCACCAGAAACCTGTGCTCACACCTTTTCTCTTCATGATAAAAAATTTAAAATGAGGTTCTTGTCTTTAGAATATAGGAATTTGAATTGTGTTGCCTGGGAAACTGACCACAAAAAAATGTTTTATGACATGTCATTAATTGTTATGATGCAATCAAATCATACCGTTCCAAATTAGAATGTTCAATGCAATGGCCTTCTGTGGGCTCTGCAATGGACAGGACATACATCTCAAAAGTGTTCAATATTCTAACCAATTAAATATTTATTATCTGTTAATATTTATTATCTATTAATGAGCAGTGCCTCCTGATTCCACTGACTGGATCTTAATTTGATCACTCTTTTGTTGCCAAGTGTATTTGTAGTGTATTTGAGTTTTAAAGAGGCTTCTAAAGTTTGTAATTTCCATGTAGAAATGCCAGACTTGATTTGCCCTAACAAAAATGTTATCAACCCCTACAAAAATGTCAATTAATTATCATCCACATAATAATTCACATTTCCTGTTGCTGCAGGATTATTTTGCTGCTGTAGCAAACTGGCTCAAATTAACATCCTACATCTGTACCTGTACTCCACTGTCTGCAGAAAGGAACAAAATAAACCAAACATACCTAGACATGTCCCAGGTCACAACCATTCATTCAGTTTCGCTTCTATTTATTTCAAGCCCAAAACAAGTGACCCACCCAGGCACCATTGACAAAGGAAACCCAGGTCTTTAAACATGGGCCACTAACTTCTCCACTGGTCTTCTTTGTCTGACCCTAGCCAGGATTGGAGAGGCCAATGTCGCTGGCCTTTCCATGTCGCTCTCCCGCTAAGTGGGCCATTAGATCAATAAATAATAAGAGTCTGACAGGAGTAAAATAATAAGAGTCTGATGACTCGGTGCCCGCCCGTGGCTGCCGGGCAGAGCTGGCACAGAGCCGGCACCCGCTGAATGCCACTGTGTGCCAATGGGGACAGCCGACACCTCAAAGGGGCAGATAATGCTACCACTGTTGTGGGGGTGCCATGTCCACAGCTCCACCCCTTTCATTGCCAGTGCCAGAATCACACTGACAGTGAGTGGAGATAACATAAACCTGTCAAGGCGAGGTAACCTCCCGAGTGGTCTAAGGCACTGCATCGCAGTGCTAGCTGTGCCACTAGAGATCCTGGTTCGAATCCAGGCCGCTACCGGGAGACCAATGGGGCGGCGCACAATTGGCCCAGGGTAGGGGAGGGAATGGCCGGCAGGGATGTAGCTCAGTTGGTAGAGCATGGCGTTGTGGGTTCGATTCCCACGGGGGGCCAGTATGAAAAATACAAAATAATGTATTCACTCACTAACTGTAAGTCGCTCTGGATAAGAGTGTCTGCTAAATGATCTGAGAAGAGAAGATGAGTGGGAATGACATACATCACCATATTTGGATTTAGACAACAACAAAGGACCACCAAAACAAGTACGAGTACACAGGTACAGTATCTTCAGAAAGTATTCATACCCCTTGACTTATTCCACATTTTGTTGTGTTACAGCCTGAATTTAAAATGCATTAAATTGAGATTTTGTGTCACTGGCCTACACACAATACACCATCATGTCAAAGTGGAATTAATTAATTAAAAATGAAAACCAGAAATGTCTTGAGTCAATTAGGATTTAACCCGTGTTATGGCATGCCTAAATGATTTCAGGAGTAAAATGTTGTTTAACAAGTCACACAATAAGTTGCATGGACTCACTCTGTGTGCTTTTGGAATGACTACCTCATCTCTGTACCCCACACATACAATTATCTGTAAGGTCCCTCAGACGAGCAGTGAATTTCAAACACAGATTCAACCACAAAGACCAGGGAGGTTTTCCATTGCCTCGCAAAGAAGGGCACTTATTGGTAGATGGGTAAAAAAAAATAGCAGACATTGAATATCCCTTTGAGCATGGTGAAGTTATTCATTATTATTATTCAAATGTAAATTATACTTTGGATGGTGTATCAATACACCCAGTCACTAGAAAGATACAGGCGTCCTTCCTAACTCAGTTGCCCGAGAGGCCGTTCAGGGATTTCATCATGAGGCCAATGGTGACTTTAAAACAGTTACAGAGTTTACTGGCTGTGATAGGAGAAAACTAAGGATGGATCAACAACATTGTAGTTTTTATTTTTATTTTTATTTCACCTTTATTTAACCAGGTAAGCCAGTTGAGAACAAGTTCTCATTTACAACTGCGACCTGGCCAAGATAAAGCAAAGCAGTGCGATAAAAACAACAACACAGAGTTACATATGGGGTAAAACAAAACATAAAGTCAAAAATACAACAGAAAATATATATACAGTGTGTGCAAATGTAGCAAGTTATGGAGGTGAGGCAATAAATAGGCCATAGTGCAAAATAATTACAATTAGTATTAACACTGGAATGATAGATGTGCAAGAGATGATGTGCAAATAGAGATACTGGGGTGCAAATTAGCAAAATAAATAACAATATGGGGATGAGGTAGTTGGGTGGGCTAATTTCAGATGGGCTGTGTACAGGTGCAGTGATCGGTAAGGTGCTCTGACAACTGATGCTTAAAGTTAGTGAGGGAGATAAGAGATAAGAGTCTCCAGCTTCAGAGATTTTTGCAATTCGTTCCAGTCATTGGCAGCAGAGAACTGGTCCTCTGTAGCTCAGCTGGTAAAGCACGGCACTTGTAATGCCAGGGTAGTGGGTTCGATCCCCGGGACCACCCATACACAAAAATGTATGCACGCATGACTGTAAGTCACTTTGGATAAAAGCGTCTGCTAAATGGCATATTATATTATTATTATACTACGGGTGGGTGTTGCTATGGTGACCAATGAGCTAAGATAAGGCGGGGATTTGCCTAGCAGTGATTTATAGATGGCCTGGAGCCAGTTACTCCACAATACTAACCTAAATGACAAAGTGAAAAGAAGGAAGCCTGTAGAGAATACACATATTCCAAAACATGCATCCTGTAAACGCACTAAAGTAAAACTGCAAAAAATGTGGCAAAGAAATTAACTTTATGTCCTGAAAACAAAGCCTTTGCACAGGCAAAATCCTAGAGGAAAACCTGGTTCAGTCTGCTTTCAAACAGACACTGGGAGACAGATTTACCTGTCAGCAGGACAATAACCTAAAACACAAGGCCAAATATACACTGGAGTTGCTTACCAAGACGACATTGAATGTTCCTGAGAGGCCTAGTTACAGTTTTGACTTAAATCGTCTTGAAAATCTATGGCAAGACTTGAAAATGGCTGTCTAGCAATGATCAACAACCAACTTGACTGAGCTTGAAAAAATGTTTTTTGAATAATGTGCTAATTTTGTACAATCCAGGTGTACGAAGCTCTTAGAGACTTACCCAGAAAGACTCACAGCTGTAATCGCTGCCAAAGATGATTCTAACATGTATTGACTCAAGGGTGTAAATACTTACGTAAATGAGACATTTCTGTATTTCATTTTCAATAAATGTGCAAAATATTCTAAAAACATGTTTTCACTTTGTCATTTTGGGGTATTGTGTGTAGATGGGTGAGAAAAAAATCAATGTAATTAATGTGGAATTCAGGCTGTAACACAACTAAATGTGGAATAAGGCAAGGGGTATGAATACTTTCTGAAAGTACTATATGTGTGTACTCTGTTGTTCTGGTGGTCCTCTGTTGTTGTCTAAATACAATAACCAAATATGGCGATGTATGTAATTCCCACTCATCTTCTCTTCTCAGAACCTCGCCTTCACAGGTTTATGTTATCTCCCCTCACTGTCAGTGTGATTCTGGCACTGGCAATGAAAGGGGTGGAGCTGTGGACATGGCACCCCCACAACAGTGGTGGCATTATCTGGCCCTTTGAGGTGTAGGCTGTCCCCATTGTGAAGTTATACCTAGGCTAAATATAAGCCTTCCACAACCATAAGATCTACTAATAATTTAATTATTTTATCAAAATATTTTTACCTGCTTTTTTCTGCAATAATCACTGATCTGGCTTTCAAGTCTGTCTATGAAAATGCCCTTTTATGTTACAAATTTAACTAGAACCATGCATAATGCACATTCACTAATAATGACTACTTTATTGTAGAAGGCATTAGGCTATAGAAAATGAACACAGGTCTCATCAACAATCTCTCAAGCCCACGTGCTAGTGATTAGCCAGATAATCTTTATATTTCAAGTTTAGCCAACTTGGATCTATTTGCTAGCTAACAAGGTTGAACAGTTGAATAATTATGAACACACCCTTCTGTCTGTCTCCAACTGTTTGAAAAGCATGTTAGCCTGTCCACTTTGTTCAGATGTTGAAATCAAGTGGCCTACCTTATTTCTCAGAAGGAGAATGAGTTGCCAATTCCTTATATAATTGTGTTTTATGCTTATTGCACATTTACAAAACACAGACTAGACAGATAGTATAACAGTCTTTGGCTAAAATGCTGCTAGCGGTACGTGGTACGTGGTACCCCAATGCCACGCGCGACAAACTGAGCATTCATTTTCCAGAATCAATGTTCATTGATACTCTCGTTCTAGTAGTGTCTGCTCTGCGTGCAATTTGAGTAGTTGAGACATAAAATGTGTATCGTTAGAAAAGTTAACTTCTCTTCTATTACAGTAAAATAATGTCTCAATGTGTTTTGGTGTCCATATGACCGATTCTGTTGGACCAAACCTCAAATGCAAATAGCGAGTTGAAACCGCTTGTCAGAGAGGAAGACGTGATCTCTCAACTTTGTTGGCGTGAGAGGCAGGGGGAGGGGCTTGGTCTGTGTGTAAACCATAGAGGAAGAGGCGAAACGAGAGGTTTCACTCTCGCTCAAATCTGTCCAAAATAAGGCCAATGCGTTTCTATGGTCTTATTTTGGACCTTGTCGTCTGCCTTCCCGCCCTTGGGACACCAACTCCCATTTTTAGGGCGGAGACATGCATCTCGTCATTATATACAGATCTCTGGTGTAAATGGGAAGGTGCACACAGCACAGAGGAGCGAAGGAGACGAGACCAAAAATACATGAGAACAAGCTGACATAAACACTAATAAAAACACAAAAAATAACAAAAGCTTGATTCTTGCGATACAGGCATTTTGAATAACATACATTCAAATTAATTCGATATACTGTATCACCCAGATCTACCACCAAGGCAATGAGGCATAGCTCAGCTGGCTCTGTAAGTAGATCACATCAGCCTACAAATTGTGTGTTGCAGCGACTATACTACTTTTAGTCAGCCGGAACTGGGAACAGTCATACACCTTTGCACCCTACAAAGACTCCCTTACAGAGTAGATTTTCAATATCATTTCGAAAGACAGACAACACACTCATCTCTGACAATATGTATTTTTAAGGTCCCAACAGGTTAGCAGATAAAAGAGAGCAGAGGCCAAGTCTTCTTGAAAAGAAACACCCTGCAATTCAGTCACATTTCTATATTCCCTGACCATGAATAAAGCCAGTTAACTGCAGAGGACAGAGGCCCATTCACTGGCCTGTAACTGGATAATGGAGGAGCTTTACAACTATAGCACAGAGACCCAACCCTCTCCCAAGACAAGGAGGACGACTTTTAAAGTGACTTCACTCCTCTGCAGCAACAAGGACACTGTTGTTGCACCCCTTTCGTTCCTCTCGTGACAGACGTAACAGCCTCCGGTCTGACTGGGCGGTGAATCATTTTTAACCGCATGACAGGGAGTCGGGGTGCGAGATTTGGTGTCAGACTAGCATCACACAGAGAAAACAAGAAACAGCTTCTGTGCATGGTGTCAGTACAGAGGGAGGCATTATACGTGGTCCGGGTAGCACATGTCACGAAAATAAAGAATACTAACTGCACATCAACAAGTAGCTAATTCTGCGAAGCTGATGTTTTCAAAAGCCTTGATTATCTTAGAGAAACCTAATTATGTAATCAGTACTGTATTGTGCTTGGAAGATTAAAGGAGTAAAGACAGGAGTTCAAACCCAGCTAACGTTAGAGCTGGCACAATTATTGTGTAATCAACAATTATGGACAATAACAGTGAACTAACAAAAATAAGGGGGGATTCAACTTTATATTCAAGTAGATATAGTTTACCCAGTAGCATGATGTGGGCAAAGTTAGTAATCATTTTACGAGCAGAACAGCTCGGCCAGGAGGAGAAGCTTCACTTCCACTTCCCCCGCGTAGCTCAGTTGGTAGAGCATGGCGCTTGCAACGCCAGGGTTGTGGGTTCGATACCCATGGGGGACCAGTATGAAAATGTATGCACTCACTAACTGTAAGTCGCTCTGGATAAGAGCGTCTGCTAAATGACTAAAATGTAAAAAGTGGTGAAAACCATTCGTTTTTGAAACAGCGGTGTCACTAAAGCTGTGTTGTATTTATTAGGTATGTTGTAGCTAATTTCCAAAGATGCATTATGATGCATTACAAGCTAAAAAAATTTAGACAAAAATGACAATAACCGTTACCATTTGCATGACAATTCATCCTTACTCAAAATTCCATAATCGTCACAACGGTAGCTAATGTGAGTATTTGTAGATTTTAGATATATTGTTAAAACACTGCACAAATGTTCAATCATTTTGATGTGAAATAGATTACTAATACCACACTAAATAAAATATTGTCTGTTCAAAAAAACGTTGGAAATTATTAATGATTTCCTTATTGTATCAAATGTAATAGGGTTGGTTATGTTTCCACTTGACACTGCAGAAATATGTATTCAATGTTTATGTATTCCTATTGGTTGGTTGAATTTACATAACAATAAGGTGTTATGCCATTTGTCATGCTTGCAGATAGTGGGAGATTGCAAAATAAAATTCTACTATATTCTATTTTCATATTTACAATGTGTATGAATTCACGATGTACATGTCCGGATGTGTGTGTGTGTGTATATATATATATATATATATATATATATATATATATATATATATATATATATATATATATATATACAGTGGGGAAAAAAAGTATTTAGTCAGCCAACAATTGTGCAAGTTCTCCCACTTAAAAAGATGAGAGAGGCCTGTAATTTTCATCATAGGTACACATCAACTATGTCAGACAAATTGAGAAAAAAGAATCCAGAAAATCACATTGTAGGATTTTTTATGAATTTATTTGCAAATTATGGTGGAAAATAAGTATTTGGTCAATAACAAAAGTTTCTCAATACTTTGTTATATACCCCTTGTTGGCAATGACACAGGTCAAACGTTTTCTGTAAGTCTTCACAAGGTTTTCACACACTGTTGCTGGTATTTTGGCCCATTCCTCCATGCAGATCTCCTCTAGAGCAGTGATGTTTTGGGGCTGTCGCTGGGCAACACGGAATTTCAACTCCCTCCAAAGATTTTCTATGGGGTTGAGATCTGGAGACTGGCTAGGCCACTCCAGGACCTTGAAATGTTTCTTACGAAGCCACTCCTTCGTTGCCCGGGAGGTGTGTTTGGGATCATTGTCATGCTAAAAGACCCAGCCACGTTTCATCTTCAATGCCCTTGCTGATGGAAGGAGGTTTTCACTCAAAATCTCACGATACATGGCCCCATTCATTCTTTCCTTTACACGGATCAGTCGTCCTGGTCCCTTTGCAGAAAAACAGCCCCAAAGCATGAAGTTTCCACCCCCATGCTTCACAGTAGGTATGGTGTTCTTTGGATGCAACTCAGCATTCTTTGTCCTCCAAACACGATGAGTTGAGTTTTTACCAAAAAGTTATATTTTGGTTTCATCTGACCATATGACATTCTCCCAATCCTCTTCTGGATCATCCAAATGCACTCTAGCAAACTTCAGACGGGCCTGGACATGTACTGGCTTAAGCAGGGGGACACGTCTGGCAATGCAGGATTTGAGTCCCTGGCGGAGTAGTGTGTTACTGATGGTAGGCTTTGTTACTTTGGTCCCAGCTCTCTGCAGGTCATTCACTAGGTCCCCCCGTGTGGTTCTGGGATTTTTGCTCACCGTTCTTGTGATCATTTTGACCCCACGGGGTGAGATCTTGCGTGGAGCCCCAGATCGAGGGGAGATTATCAGTGGTCTTGTATGTCTTCCATTTCCTAATAATTGCTCCCACAGTTGATTTCTTAAAACCAAGCTGCTTACCTATTGCAGATTCAGTCTTCCCAGCCTGGTGCAGGTCTACAATTTTGTTTCTGGTGTCCTTTGACAGCTCTTTGGTCTTGACCATAGTGGAGTTTGGAGTGTGACTGTTTGAGGTTGTGGACAGGTGTCTTTTATACTGATAACAAGTTCAAACAGGTGCCATTAATACAGGTAACGAGTGGAGGACAGAGGAGCCTCTTAAAGAAGAAGTTACAGGTCTGTGAGAGCCAGAAATCTTGCTTGTTTGTAGGTGACCAAATACTTATTTTCCACCATAATTTGCAAATAAATTCATAAAAAATCCTACAATGTGATTTTCTGGATTTTTTTTTCTCAATTTGGCTGTCATAGTTGACGTGTACCTATGATGAAAATGACAGGCCTCTCTCATCTTTTTAAGTGGGAGAACTTGCACAACTGGTGGCTGACTAAATACTTTTTTTCCCCACTGTATATATATATGTGTGTATGTGTGTGTGTGTGTGTGTGTGTGTGTGTGTGTGTGTGTACAGTACCTGTTAGATATCGGTGGCATCCTGGGATGTGCTTTTGTATGTTATTGCTGTAAGAGCGAGTTAGCTAGCATGCTTGAGATGTAATGGTCGCATTAGCCCCCTGCTAATTCACAGTTATTTCCATGCTAACAGACTAATCACGAATCTACAGCCATCAACATAATGTTGTCCTGCACATCTAACGTGCTTCCTTGTCTATCGTCAGGTACTTACATTTAATATATTTTGTACTAATTTTGTCATTGTTATGATGTTTGATTACAAAATACCCAGTACATACTGTGTAAGCCTAACAAGATTTTTAGAACTTTTACCATAACCCTGTTCACAGAGGTCATAGGTGCCATGTTCCACAATCCAATAAAGAGGGTCGCTATTGGCTGTAGGTGGTCATTTCATAGGCACCCGTCTCTATAGAGATTATCAAGGGAGGGACAAAGTCTGATCCAAACACGGCACCTCATAAAAAGGGTTAAACTGCAGGCTAATAAGCTTATGGCTGGCTTTGAGAGAGAGAGAGATAGAGAGAGTGAGAGAGATTGAGAGAGTGAGAGAGTGAGAGAGTGAGAGAGTGAGAGAGTGAGAGAGTGAGAGAGTGAGAGAAAGAGAGAGAGAGAGAGAGAGAGAGAGAGAGAGAGAGAGAGAGAGAGAGAGAGAGAGAGAGAGAGAGAGAGAGAGAGAGAGAGAGAGAGAGAGAGAGAGAGAGAGATACTGACTTTCCAGATAATTTAATACAGCCAAAGTTTATTCTTCTTTATTAATGTCATTAACAATGGGGGGTAGGTGAGATGTCATAATGTCAGTTTAAAATGGAGTCCAACGTTGACATAACCTCAGGAGTCTGACTTTTGAGGTAGCAGATGGAGGGTGGCAGTTTACATTTCAAAGACTTTGAATTATTCATTGAGGTAGAACAATGACTAACCTGAAAGGCAAATAAATAATTGTTTTTAGAAAAAAAGTATACTGTGTTGTTCCTCAGAGAGTGAAGATGGTCTTCTGGAATTAAAACAAAAAAAGCTAGGCTACGTCTGTCAACTACTGGTGTCATCCTCACACAAGGCACCGACTTAGCTATAGGTAAGGGTAACATCCATTTGCTTATGAGCAGCAATGTTCACAGAGAACACATGTCATTATACTATCATACAAATTCAGGACAGAAAGTTACCAGTTTTATTTGTTTTTCCCCATTCTCCAACCATCAGTCAGAAGAACGGTGAAAACTAGGGAGGTAACGATGGGCAAAACAAAGTTCCCAAGTAAATGTGTTTTCCCTATAGAGTTGAAGCGAAATCGGCCAGGTAGACAACCTCTCCATTTTCCAAGTTCATGGAGAACAAGAAAATTAGGTTACACCCAAACGGCACCCTATTCGCTATATAGTGTACTACTTTTGACCTGAACCCTATCAAAAGTAGTGCAAAAGTAGTGCAAAAGTAGTGCACTACATAGGGAATAGGGGGCCATTTCGGATGCAGCCTGAGAGAGATCAGAGGTGGTGGCTTGTAGGTGCCCATGAATGGACCTTTCAAACACATCAAGTTGACCTTGATAACAGGAGAGGAATGAAGGAGGGGCGTAAGTAGAGGAAGGAATGTGGAGAGGAGAGGCGTGGATAGGACCAATTAAAATAGCCTTTGTGTCTTTCTGTCCAGTCTGGAAAAAGGGATCTTTCCAGGAATTACTTTCATTAATTGACTTTATCACAGAGGCAGATCTCCAAGTTAGACAGATTTACAGCATTCGCTGACACAAAGCTATGACAGACAGCTGATTTATCAAGTTGGACAGAAAAAGGTTCAGGCTAGGTGGCGAGTTGATTAATGTTTTGTCTGCTCATTCACTCTCTGTTCAAAAGAGATATGTCACACAAGTTATTGCCTAAACATGAACCAACGTCATGAGAATGGTGAGCATGTAAGGGCCCTTGACAGGGAAGGTAGGCTAAAATACAGTTATAAGCTATGCTTGCATAGCATAGGCCTAAATGTGGGTCATGGCACACCCAATGTTGCTCTTGTTAATATGATATTGCCTATGAATTGCTTAGTAACTTGTAGTAGGCTATGTGTAATACAGCATTAGCTACATGTTATCAGTATGTGACCCAGGATTGATGTTAACTAATTGTGTTCGCTACCCTTTTGCGACTGCTGAGCCACAGAACCGTAACGTGATCATCACAAATGGCAGGCTCTGAAAGATCCATTCAGGTTCAGCCCCAGCAACCTTCAGTGACCCCACATTTGTTTTTATTCCCTAATCAAGGCATGAAACGCACACCCATCCTTAGGGCTTTTCGCCCAAACAAATGGACTTGCATAACTGATCCCCGCACAACCTGTTGACATACCAGGGGTGAGTCGGTAAGAGCATCTTATCTGGGAGGTTGGAGTCGAGTAGGGAGACCGGCCTGATTAAATAAAGGAAGCAGATCCAGCCCATTTCAGGAATGGAAACTCTGGTGAGAGTGATATGATGGTGTTATTTTTAAACTCTCTGAAGCATCCACAGATGATGTAGTCCACTACTGAGGAGCATAGTCAGATGACAGTATGATGATACAAAGCCAGTTTTCTATGACAACACAATCATGAATCAACAGTGCTTATAATAGACTAGAGGGGCAAAGGGAATTTCAAAGTATAGACAGTAGGCTACTAACAGCCCTACCATACTCAGATGACAGTTTGATACAAAGCCAGTTTCTCTTAAAATAGGCCTAAACCTATATAGAGAAGGGTCAAAGGGTATTTCAAAGTAAAGACAGTATATGCTACACAAATACACAGCTCTACTATGATAGGGATAGCAATGAATCTGACTGGACAGTTGAGCAAATGAGCCGAATTTGGGGGAACAAAAGAGGGACTCACGAGGCCAGATGCTCGAGCGAGATGATGCATGCAAATCAGTTTATGTTGTGGGAACAATAGCCCCCAGCTGGGCTTTCTCTGTGTGGGCCAAACCGGCTTGTCAACCACACAAGGGAAAGAGAGACCCTTCATTGTGCACAACCACTAACGTCATATACATACTTCAAAAGTGCCATAGACAGTTCAAGTACACATACCTACCTCTCTCTTACTAGTTAAATAGGTAGGTAGGCTACTTGGTTTTCAATGTGTGAATGATGACAATGGGCTATAAACCAACCTCAGTTTAGGTATTTCTTACTGCTGAAAAATGTTGTCAATGTTTGGTTTCTGTGCCATGAATGGACTAACTTGAAAGTGAAAAGTGATACATTGTAGCCTAGGCCTTCTATGGGTAATAGTCGACAAAAAAAGTGTAAAAGGTGTGCAACAATTAGGCTACAATTTTATATTTGACTGATGATGACAATAACTTTGCCCTTGGTAGCCAAGCAAATTGCAGTAAAATAACATTTTAGCTACATAAAATAAAGCACATTTGATGTGTTTCAAACTCGCCTTACCTAATGATAATCCGACAGCACCATCTGGACTTTCCCGATATTCGCTCGAAATCCAATTTGAATGCTCCAACAGATAAACACGCACACCGGATGAAAGGAAAGCAATTCTGTCCGTGCTGACCTAAACACCGAATTGTCGCGTTACTTTTACATTCACCTGCTACGTTATTAATGTTTAGAACGTTATTATATGCTGTCCAACTCTAGGACAATACTGGAGTGTGTAATCTTTACAATCGCGTCTTTGCTCAAGTCTGCTCGTGCTCACATGAAGTTACGTCATGAGACGCGTCGAAACGTACCATGGGCCTTGTAGTTGTAGCCTAGTCTACTGGAAATACCACACACACACACTCTGTCTGTCAGTGTGTGTGTGTGTGTGTGTGTGTGTGTGTGTGTGTGTGTGTGTGTGTGTGAGAGAGAGAGAGAGAGAGAGAGAGAGAGAGAGAGAGAGAGAGAGAGAGAGAGAGAGAGAGAGAGAGTGAGAGAGAGAGAGAGAGTGTGTGTGTGAGAGAGAGAGAGGGAGAGAGAGAGAGAGAGAGAGAGAGAGAACACCATTGTAAATACAACCCATATTTACGTTTATTTATCTTCCCATTTGTACTTTAACTATTTGCACATTGTTACAACACTATACATACTATGGCATTTGAAATGTCTTTATTCTTTTGGAACTTCTGAGTGTAATGTTTACTGTTAATATTTATTGTTTATTTCACTTTTGTTTACTATCTACTTAACTTGCTTTGGCAATGTTAACATACGTTTCCCATGCCAATAAAGCCCTTCAATTGAGAGAGAGAGAGAGTAGGACACCTCCATTAAGTGACTTTTTAATAACCTATTAGTTCACCATTTCTTGGTTTGCCTATGCATTTGATTGGAAAATATGTAAGGTTTTCTTAAATCTTGCTTGCCTGTCTTTGCACAGACATATTTAATGTATTCCTGCTTCAATATCTGGCATTTGTCCCACACTTTCAAAGAGCTCTTCACACCATACTGCCGAAAACCTGAGGGCCATTTTTTTCCTCCAGTAATGAAACACACATCAACATAGCAACAGCGCTGCGTTCGGTTCATGAAAGTTCAGTAGGAGCATAGGGTGCAGCAAATGTTGTGCTAATACTAGCAAATATTACGTTTCCAAAACACTAAATGTTTGTACGCCTGACCTGTAAGCTGCAGTCATGGAGACTGTAACCATGAACACTGATATGTTTACGTAGTGTTTTAAATACCACAATCTTGGAAGACCCAGAAGTTTTCTTCTCTGGATTCTTATGTGTCTGTGTGTATGGGGTGGGGACATTTGGCAAGTGAGGACATTTGGCCGGTCCTCACAAGGAAAAAGGCTATTTTAGGCTTAGGGGTTAGGTTTAGGGTTAGAGGTTTAGGGTTAGGAGTTAGGGTTAGGATAAAGGTGTAGGGTTTGGGGTAAGGAAAATTAGAATTTTGAATGGAAATCAATTGTTGGTCGGTCCCCAAAAAGTATTCACAAGTATAGTAATACCCTGCTGTGTGTGTGTGTGTGTGCTTGTGCGCACGTGTGCGTGTGTGTGCATTTGAGAGAGAGAGAGAAAACAAGAGAGAGAAACCAGGATAAATAAATTATCCTTGGGGGATTATAATACTGTTTTAAATAGCTCAATGGACCGTAAAGGAAATCACACCACAAACAATCACCCACATGCTCTTAAGGAAATCGTGAATGTCATGGATACATTAGAACTAGTAGATATATGGAGGCTTAAATATCCTGATCTAGTGAGATATACATGGCGGAGACTCAATCAAGCTAGTCGTCTTGACTTCTTTCTTATCTCATTCTCGTTGGCACCAAAAGTTTAAAAAGTGTTGATAGGGGACAGAATGCGGTCGGACCATCATATAATTGGCATATACATTACTCTCACTGAATTTCCACCTGGGCGAGGATATTGGAAATTTAATCAAAGCCTATTGGATGATAATTTATTTTTAACTAGGACAAAGGAATTTATAACTGACTTTTTCTGACATAACATAGGTACTGCAAATCCCCTTATTGTATGGGACACCTTTAAATGTGCCTTTAGAGGCCATGCAATTCAGTACTCATCTCGAAAACAAAAGCAATTTAGGTCAAAATAGTTTATACTAACAAAGGAAATAGAAAGTCTAACAGAAAAGATAGATGGCAATAAAAACTGTAACATAGAGGCTCAGAATAAATTAGAGGAAAAACAAAAAGAAATGGAGAAACTTATTCAAGAAAGATAAAGTGTAATATATTATAAAAATAAAGCAAACTGAATGGAATATGGGGAAAAATGCACTATAATTTTTTTTATCTTCAACATAGGAATGCTACCAAAAAGAATTTAATGAAACTGGTTACAATTGACGGAGTCACCCATGATTCACCAAATGATATTTTGAAGGAGGAAACAAAGTACTTTAAGCATATGTTTTTGTTTCAGTCGCCTCCATCTCCTCTAACTGAAGCTAATTGTAGAGATTTTTTTTCTATTGATAAAGTAAAATTAACAGCCATACAGAAAGACTAATGTGAAGGTGAAATTACAGAGGAGGAACTTCTGGATGCAATTAAAGACTTTAAGTCCGGGAAAACTCTAGTGTTGGATGGCATACTCAGAGGACCGTTATTAGCATGTTTTAACCACTCCTATGTAAATGGTAGGTGATCTGACATTCAAGAAGGTCTGATTTCATTATTACTGAAACAGGATACAAGTGGAAAATATAAACATCCAGTCCATTAAAACAATTGGAGGCTCCTTACACTTCAGTGTTGTGATGCAAAAATTCTAGCAAAATGTACAGCGCATAGAATTAAAAAGGTATTGTCGGACATTATTCATTCTAATCAGACAGGTTTTTTACATGGAAGAAACATTGGAGATAATATAAGGCAAGTATTGGAAACAATAGAACACTATGGAAGATCTGGGAAACCAGGCCTGCTATTCATAGCAGACTTCGAAAAGGCATTTGATAAAGTACGACTGGGGTTTATATATAAATGCCTGGAGCATTTCAATTTAGGAGAATCTCTTATAAAATGGGTCAAAATCATGTATAGTAACCCTAGGTGTAAAATAGTAAATAATGGCTATTTCTCAGAAAGTTTTAAACTGTCAAGAGGAGTGAAACAAGGTTGTCCAATAACGGCATATCTATTTATTGTGGCCATCGAGATGTTAGCTATTAAAATCAGATCCAACAATAATATCAGGGGATTAGAAATCCAGGGCTTAAAAACAAAGGTGTCATTGTACGCTGATGATTAATTTTTTCTTTTAAATCCACAACTAGAATCCCTCCACAGCCTCATAGAGGATCTAGATACATTTTCTAACCTCTCTGGATTACAACCAAATTATGACAAATGTACTATATTACGTATTGGATCACTAAAAAATACTATTTTTACATTACCATGTAGTTTACCAATAAAATGGTCTGATGGTGATGTGGATATACTCGGAATACATATCCCAAAGGAAATAAATGATCTCACTTCAATACATTTTAATAGAAAGTTAGCAAAAATAGATAAGATCTTGCTACCATGGAAAGGTAGTCAAATTGTCAATTTGTGTCAATTTGTGGAAAAATCACCCTGATTAACTCTTTAGTATTATCCCAGTTTACCTATTTGCTTATGGTCTTGCCTACGCCTAGCGAACAGTTTTTTAAATTATATGAGAAAAAAATATTCCATTTTATTTGGAACGGCAAGCCAGACAAAATTAAACGAGCCTATTTATATCATGAATATGAATTCAGAGGACAGAAATTATTAAATATTAAAGCATTAGACCTATTACTAAAAGCTTCAGTCATACAAAAGTTATACTTAAATCCGAACTGGTTCTCTAGCAAATTAGTAAGATTCTCACCCAATGTTCAAGAATGGCCTTTTTCACTTTATTCAGATTACAACCACTCACTTTCAGTTATTTGAAAAGGAAATAATCTCCCAAATATCACTATTTCTAAAACAAGCCATAGAAAGTTGGTTACAATTTCAATTTAATCCTCCAGAAACGACAGAACAAATAATGCAACAAATATTGTGGTTAAACTCAAATATACTAATTGACAAAAAACATTTTTTTGACAAAATGTTTAAAAAAGGTATAATCTTCATAAATGATATCATCGGTAGGACTGGTGGAGTTATGTTGCACATGCAGCTAACAAAAACATATGGAAAAATCTGCTCCACCCAAAATTACAACCAAATAATTGCAGCCTCACCGCAAAAATGGAAGAGGAAAGTGGAAGGGGGAGAAAGTAAGGAACTTGTCTGTCGGCCTTGCATTAAAGAACATAATTGGTTAAGGAAAACTGTGATAAATAAAAAAGTATATCAGTTTCATTTAAGGACCAAAGGATTGACAGCCGTCCCATATAGATTGCAAAATAGTTGGGAAGAGATTTTTGACGTACCGATCCCATGGCATAGTGTTTATGAACTGATACGCAAAACGACACCGGATTCAAAATGTAGAATCTTTCAATTTAAATTATTATATAAAATTCTTGCTACCAATATAATGTTATTTATATGGGGGATACAATCTTCCCAGCTCTGCAGATTTTGCTGCGAAGAGACAGAATCATTAGATAATATGTTTTGGTACTGTCCATTTGTAGCTTGTTTTTGGACACAGGTCCAGGAATGGCTAAAGGATTGCAATATTTACCTGGAGCTAACCTTGCAGATAGCATTACTGTGTGATCTGAAAAGTCATAGTCAATCAATCAATAATATAATAATACTTTTAGCAAAAATTGAATTGAAGGATGGGACTAATAACAACTAACAACAAATAATAACAAGATAACTAATAATGTAAGCATACTGTGTCCATAATAAGTATATAGGTAGTAGGTTGGGAGCTTTTGTGAAAGAGCACAGTTAGAAAGATATGGCATATAGAAGCAAACCGGATGGACATCATGAAAATGATCGGAGAGGTTGAGAGTAGAAGAAGTTCAGGAGAAAAAACAAACAAAATATAATTATTGTAAAATTGACTGTGTCCATAAAATGTAGATAGTAAGTAGAAGCTGGAAGTAGAAGCCTAAGCATTGTTGTTCACTCGTTTACTCCAAGTAAGGAAAGGGTGGCGGGGTTGGAAAGTAATTAAGGGAAATATATATTTTTTAAAGGATATGTATGTGTATGTATGTATGTGTGTATGTATGTATGTATGTGTGTGTGTGTGTGTGTGTGTGTGTGTGTGTATGTGTGTTTGTGTGTATATACAGTATATATAACAAATTAAAACAAATAAATAAGTTATCCTTGTGCTTGAGCACATAGGTAATAGCAGCACATGTATATAATAACAGTATATGTAAAATGAGGTGAAATAAGTGTCTCTGAATTCACTACTGCAGTCCATTCTAAATGAAACATTTGAGTGAATAGGGGTGGGAGATGACAAGCTGAGACACAATAGATAAGCCTGAGCGTCGGTTTCTGCATTGTCATTGCCAATGAATCAATGCCTGCCCTCTCAATAACCTCTTCATAAAGGTGTGTGTGTGGGTTGGAGCTTTAATATGTAGGTGATGATAGCTGAATCATGGTTGGCTGTGGTGTGTGAATAAGTCTTCGTATCGTACATAAACTGAATGACACTTAGGTTTGATTATCTTTTCTGGATTTCCAATACCTTCTGTTTTTCCTCCAACACTCATTTCATTGTTGGATAGGGAGGTTACAATAATGTTCCCAACACTCAATTTTACCAGACAAGAACAAGGCGGTCTGTAGGCATTTGCCTTAAGAAATGTGTCAAACAGTGTGGTAAATGCAATACACTGTATTCCTATTACCTAGCAATAACTGTAAAAACATCACAACCTATAACAGTAATATCATCACTACATGTACAATGATAGTTTTTACATAATTCTCAGAAAATGAATTCAATTTTATTTGACAAAGAACCAAAGGGCTATATAGGTAAAATGTTGGGAATATCTCAATAATATCACTTTTCATCCAGATGTTTTCTCAAAGTTCTCTTATTCTTTAAAAAAAATCTTATTCTCTTCTACATCCCTCCTCTTTCTCCGTATCTTTCCATCTCTCTCTCTACCGGCCAGGTGCTAGTGTAATCGGATATGTTCTCAGAGTGTGGCAACGATGACATGGCAGGTTCAAGGTCACTGTGGGACCAGAGACCGTGGACAATGTGCTGTGAGGAGAAAAAGGGTGGGTGTGGGTAGCAGTTGTAGTGGTAATGTATCAAATAAGTTGATTTTTGCCTATCTGTCATGTGTCCATATATCTGTGCAATGCCTGATTGGTGTCCTATTCCATTAGAGACCAACCCTTAATTGTTACAACTCCAAAAGTTACATCACATGGAGTGGTCACATTTCTTGGACTGAACAGGATCTGTTGAGGTGCAAACAAATGCACATACAGAAAGTACATGATTCATGGGCTCCGTGTGTGAACCCAGACATCAGACGCACACTTGTTGTGCCATCTAGTGTTCATTTTGTAAATACATGGACATATGTTGGGTATATACATTGAGTGTACAAAATATTAGGAACACCTGCTCTTTCCATGACATAGACTGACTAGGTGAATCCAGGTGAAAGCTATGATCCCTTATTGATGTCACTTTTTAAATCCACTTCAATCAGTGTAGATGACGGTGAGGAGACAGGTTAAAGAAGGGTTTTTAAGCCTTGAGACAATTGAGACATGGATTGTGTATGTGTGCCATTCAGAGGGTGAATGGGCAAGACAAAATATTTAAGTGACTTTGAACAGGGTATGGTAGTAGGTGCCAGGTGCACCGGTTTGAGTGTGTCAAGAACTGCAACGCTGCTGGGTTTTTCAAGCTCATCAGTTTCCTGTGTGTATCAAGAATGGTCCACCACCCAAAGGACATCCAGACAACTTGACACAACTGTGGGAAGCATTGGAGTCAATATGGGCCAGCATCCCTGTTGAACACTTTCGACACCTTGTAGAGTCCATGCCCCAAAAAATTGAGGCTGTTCTGAGGGCAAAATAGGTTGCAAGTCAATATTAGGAAGGTGTTCCTAATGTTTTGTACAATCAGTGTATAGGGTACATGATTTCATTTGAAACAGATTGTGCCTATAAATGACTCAGATAAAGATGCATCATACCAAGGAACAAAATACAGTCCTTGTATTTCTTTATTAGAATATTATTGCAGACAGTAATAGGCTATGGTACTGTACTTTTTGAGGTTTCTGTCATTGAGGAAACTTTTTAGAAGTGAAATGTCCATTGCAGCACCCTAGAAGGCCATTGCATTTAGCATTTTAATTTAGGCAGTGGTGGAAAAAGTACCCAATTGTCATACTTGAGTAAAAGTAAAGATAACTTAATAGAAAATGACTCAAGTAAAAGTGAAAGTCACCTAGTAAAATATTACTTGAGTAAAAGTCTAAAAGTATTTGGTTTTAAACATAGAGTATACTGAAAAAATATATAAACACAACATGTAAAGTGTTGGTCCCATGTTTCATGAGCTGAAATATAAGATCACAGAAATTTCCATAAGCACAAAAAGATTATTTATATCAGATTCTGTGCACAGATGTGTTTACATCCCTGTTAGTGAACATGTATCCTTTGCCAAGATAATACATCCACCTGACAGGTGTGGCATATCAAGAAGCTGATTAAACAGCATGATCATTACACAGGTGCACCTTGTGCTGGGAATGATAAAAGGCCACTCTAAAATGTGCAGTTTTGTCACACAATACAATGCCACAGATGTCTCAAGTTTTGAGGGAGTGTGAATTGGCATGCTGACTGCAGGAATGTTCACTAGAGCTGTTGCCAGGGAATTTAATGTTAATTTCTCTACCATAAGCCAACTCCAACGTCGTTTTAGAGAATTTGGCAATACGTCTAACCGGCCTCACAATTGCAGACCATGCGTAACCACGCCAGCCCAGGACCTCCACATCCGGCTTCTTCAACTGCGGGATTGTCTGAGGCAGGGAAGGAGGAGGGGTGCTGAGGAGTATTTCTGTCTGTAATAAAGCCCTTTTGTGGGGAAAAACTCATTCTGATTGACTGGGCCTGACTCCCCAGTGGGTGGGTCTGGCTGCCAAGTGGGTGGGCCTATGCCCTCCCAGGCCCACCCATGGCTGCGCCCCTGCACAGTCATGTGAAATCCATAGATTAGGGCCTAATTTATTTATTTAAATTGACTGATTTGCATATATGAACTGTAACTCAGTAAAATCATTGAAATTGTTACATGTTGCATTTATATTTTTGTTCAGTATACTTAAGTATCAAAAGTAAATGTAATTGCTAAAATATACTTAAGTATCAAAAGTAAAAGTAAAAGTATAAATCATTTCAAATTCCTTATATTAAGCAAACCAGACGGTCCCATTCTTGTTTTCTTTATTTACGGATAGCAAGGGGCACACTCCAACATTTCAGACATCATTTACAAACAAAGCATGTGTGTTTAGTGGGATGACCAGGGATGTTTTCTTGATAAATGTGTGAATTTGATAATTTTCCTGTCCAGCTTAGCATTCAAAATGTAACAAGTACTTTTGGGTGTCAGGGAAAATATATGGAGTGAAACGTTTATTTTCTTTAGGAATGTAGTGAAGTAAAAGTAAAAGTTGTCAAAAATATAAATAGTAAAGTAAAGTACAGGTACCCAGAAAAACTACTTAAGTAGTACTTTAAAGTATTTTTACTTAAGTACTTTACACCACTGAATTTAGGACAGTATAATTTTACTTTATCTCAAAAAGAAATGACATCACTGGAGTTCCAAAGATGTCATAAAGCAGTGTTCCCCAGGAAACATAATTCAAATGTAAGAACCTCATATCAAAATGTTATCATGATGCGGGAAGGTACGAGCACAGGTTGGTGGTCTTTATTTTAAAAAATCATGTGGTAGCTCTATAGACATTGTGGATTCTACCCACATTTAAAGCAAAAGAAAGAAAACCACCAACTGAAAACCTGACCATGTCAAAGATTTTCAGAATATCAGCTATTTCAGTCAGACTAAAGAAGCCAAATCAGACTACAGGTCTTTTGGCGATGTACCAACACACAACCTCCTTGGACTGGCCAACCTGAGGGTGTGAATGTCCACCTTGTCCACGGATAGTTTCAGAGACGACCTGACCATTAATCCTGTTGACTCTTGGAAGTCTCAACCCTACTACCCCCAGAAACCATGGATGTCCTTCGATGAGATACAGGTGTGACGCTGACCAGGTGTCTCCAAATAACCATGTAAAATAGATAACCTGGTTTCTCAATTTTGGTGAAAATCACAATAAACCAAAGGATGCATTTCTAACTCTGCCTTACTTCCTGTGGCAGATCATGCCTCCTTCACCCCCTGAGCAGAGGAGAGCCTCCAGCATGTGGAGCGACATGGAGAAGGCCCATTCACCTAGCCCTGTGCTGCAGAGTCCCACCCCAGAGGAGAGGTGCTTTGTCCAAGAGAGCCGTTTATGGAAATATATGGCTCTGTCCTCCACCTCATCCATGAGCCAGAACACTGTCTCTCCCTGAGGGGGACTCTGAGATGGAAGAGGAGTAGATCAGCGGCCAGAAGAGCCAGGCTGAGGACCAGGGTGTGGCCCACCTTCCAGATGCCATCCAGGGACCTCTCAGTTAGAAAATACATATTTTCTTCTTTATTATATTGCATTGTGGTCCTAGACTGATTTCTAAATCCATTTGTACAATATGTAGTTTTTTTATCCATTTGTTTCCACTGCATAAAAAGTGTTGTTCCCACTTTTGTTGAAAAAATAGATATATTAATAGGCCCATATAATAAAACGCATTTTGAAATAAATATTTTGTAGGCTAGCAGCTAGCCTGTTTACTTTTTAAAAGGGCACTGCCCCATTCTATCCCACTATAATTGAAGGAGAGATGGAGGATAGAAAAGAGAAAACAAAGCTTTCTTATTATAGTAAACCAGGACTAGACGGGGATTACGATTTTGACTTCGTCAGCAGCATTCAGCTCAGAAACTAAGCAAGTCGGAGGATAGGAAGTCGTCGTTCGCGATAACCGCATGCATAGATTTTTTAGCAAATTCCAACATCACGGTCCCGGCTATAGCATACCTGTCAGGTCACTTCTGCTGTGGGTATCAGGTTGGTGCGACCGACAGAGCACCTTTCAGCTCAGCTGATCTAATGTTTTTCTCAATTTGGTCAAGATGGCAGAACTGGTAAGTGAATATGAGAAATATGTTTTAATTTATTCAAAAAATGTGCAGCATAGCCTAGGCCTACTAGATACAGACCTTTGGGAAAATTGAATATATTAATTTACATAGAATATAATATCTAAATTCCTCAACAAGGTAGGCTACGTTGACTGGAGTAAAAGTCGCTCAAGTGCTACTAATAGGCTACTTTATCACTAATTCTCAATGGAATGTACAGTGAGGGAAAAAAGTATTTGATCCCCTGCTGATTTTGTACGTTTGCCCACTGACAAAGACATGATCAGTCTATAATTTTAATGGTAGGTTTATTTGAACAGTGAGAGACAGAATAACAACATCAAAAATCCAGAAAAATGCATGTCAAAAATGTTATACATTTATTTGCATTTGCTCAAGTGCTACTAATAGGCTACATTATCACTAATTCTCAATGGAATGTACAGTGAGGGAAATAAGTATTTGACCCCTCTGCAAAACATGACTTAACCCTTGTTGGCAATCACAGAGGTCAGACATTTCTTGTAGTTGGCCACCAGGTTTGCACACATCTCAGGAGGGATTTTGTTCCACTCCTCTTTGCAGATCTTCTCCAAGTCATTAAGGTTTCGAGGCTGACGTTTGGCAACTCAAACCTTCAACTCCACAGATTTTCTATGGGATTAAGGTCTGGAGACTGGCTAGGCCACTCCAGGACCTTAATGTGCTTCTTTTTGAGCCACTCCTTTGTTGCCTTGGCCTTGTGTTTTGGGTCATTGTCATGCTGGAATACCCATCCATGACCCATTTTCAATGCCCTGTCTTAGGGAAGGAGGTTCTCACCCAAGATTTGACGGTACATGGCCCCGTCCATCGTCCCTTTGATGCGGTGAAGTTGTCCTGTCCCCTTAGCAGAAAAACACCCCCAAAGCATAATGTTTCCACCTCCATGTTTGACGGTGGATATGGTGATCTTGGGGTCATAGGCAGCATTCCTCCTCCTCCAAACACGGTGAGTTGAGTTAATGCCAAAGAGCTCGATTTTGGTCTCATCTGACCACAACACTTTCATCCAGTTCTCCTTTGAATCATTCAGATGTTCATTGGCAAACTTCAGACGGGCCTGTATATGTGCTTTCTTGAGCAGGGGGACCTTGCGGGCACTGCAGGATTTTAGTCCTTCACGGCGTAGTGTGTTACCAATTGTTTTCTTGGTGACTATGGTCCCAGCTGCCTTGAGATCATTGACAAGATCCTCCCGCGTAGTTCTGGACTGATTCCCCACCGTTCTTATGATCATTGCAACTCCACAAGGTGAGATCTTGCATGGAGCCCCAGGCCGAGGGAGATTGACAGTTATTTTGTGTTTCTTCCATTTGCGAATAATCACACCAACTGTTGTCCCCTTCTCACCAAGCTGCTTGGCGATGGTCTTGTAGCCCATTCCAGCCTTGTGTTGGTCTACAAGCTTGTACCTGACATCCTTGGAGAGCTCTTTGGTCTTGGCCATGGTGGAGAGTTTGGAATCTGATTGATTGATTGCTTCTGTGGACAGGTATCTTTTATACAGGTAACAAACTGAGATTAGGAGCACTCCCTTTAAGAGTGTGCTCCTAATCTCAGCTTGTTACCTGTATAAAAGACACCTGGGAGCCAGAAATCTTTCTGATTGAGGGGGGGTCAAATACTTATTTCCCTCATTAAAATGCAAATCAATTTATAACATTTCTGATATGCGTTTTTCTGGATTTTTGTTGTTGTTATTCTGTCTCTCACTCTTCAAATAAACCTACCATTAAAATTATAGACTGATAATTTATTTGTCAGTGGGCAAACGTACAAAATCAGCAGGGGATCAAATACTTTTTTCCCTCACTGTAGACTCGAGCTTAACTCCATCTGCTGTAATTTTTCAGCAAGTGCTGATCATACGAGGCACGCACACACGGACGTCAGTCTTGTCGACATCATGCAGCATCAATTTATTATGGCGCCCTCAATGTGCACTGTGTTATTTATTAATTTCAACAAGGCAATACGTGTTTTTATACCAATCTAGGCTATGCTCTATAATTTTCATGTAAAGTGCAATTTTCTTGAAAACTGAGCATTCTATGTTTGCTTGAAGCATACAGACTACTGTTGAAAACATGAAAAACATGTATTTTGTATTCTTCCATTTCTGAAGAGAACTGTGGCTACTGGTGACCATCCTAACAAATCTGATAGAAATAAATGCAGTCCAATCTCCCTTGACCAAGAGGTTGTGCGAAGACTGGTAAGCTTTATGTTATTTTGATTAACTTACCAATATGAACCCTATTCTGAAGAACATTTTAGTTTGAGTGTATGTTCAACATGACTTCTGGATATGTGAAGAAAATGTATGGTACTTTGTTCTCAGTCAGTTCCATTCAGTGGTCGTATCAGAGGTGGGATGAGGCCTGGAAAGAAGATAATTGTGATGGGGATAGTGAATCCTGAGCCTGACAGGTACATTGGACACACCCACATCATGTCTGCGTACCAAATGGCACCTTTTTCCCTATACAGTGCACTACTTTTGACCAGAGCCCTGGTCAAAAGTTGTGCACAGAAAGGGAAAAGGTTTCCATTTGGGACGTCGAGCATGACTATCCTTTATCAGATACCAGTTAGCTCAGCTACAAATAATATTGTAGTTTGAGAGTATCTTGATGTGGCTTACATACAGTACCTTAGAAAAACCTGCTCTAAGTTGTATTGGAATTCTATTGCCATGTGGAGTGGGAAAATGCCACAGAAGTTGGGAGGATGGAAGTGTCAATGTCAGGATTGTAATCCACTTTGTACAAGGTCAGTAAGTACCGTAGATGTAAACAATGAAACACAAAATATATAACAGACGTAGACTACCTTTTCTAACACATTTACCTTTCTTGGTCTTTGTGGCTACCCAGCTTTGACATCAGTCTGGCCTGTGGGTGTGGCACAGTGGAGGAGGCTCCTCCCATTGACGTGGCACTGGAGCTCTGTGCCAGGTTCGAGGACCGCCAGTTCCTACGCAAGGCCTGTGTCTCAGGTATCTGGGGTGACGCTGAGAAGCCCATCCCCTACTTCCCCTTCATCGAGGATCAACCTTTCCAGGTATGTGGAGGATCTTCATTTCTTCTCAGTGGCTCATCTTTGTACTCCACCCTTTGATAGTGTCACTGAATCCTGCAATTTATATCATAGGGTTATGATTATAATATAGGTTCTAATGTGGTTATAGCATAGGGTTAGGTTTACATAGGAATAAACAGATACATTTAATATTGTTTCATAGGATTAAGCACGTTTTGAGAACTCTGAAATAAAGTGTCAGGTATCATTCAGGTTCAAGAAGGTATCACATGATTTAAGACTCACAATACAACAATATGGGTGAACTTCTGCCCCTCCCGTTGTTTCTTCCCCAGATCGAGATCCATTGTGAACTACTGCGTTTCCGTGTATTTGTGGATGGACACCAGCTCTTTGATTTTTACCACCGGGTGCGATGCTTACTGGACATTGACACATTAAGGATTAATGGTAGTCTGACCATTACCAAACTCGGATAGAAGGAAGGACTATGTAGGATGCACCTTACGGAAGTGGTGATGGAACCTTGCCTGCCGCAATCCTCACACTTAGCAATAATGTGGACATCGGCTTGAAAGCAATGTCTTAGCCTCTTTGAGTCTTAGCTGACAAAATCGATTGCTAAGCAATGTTCTGTCTTCGGATTTTCGATAGGATGTAGCCTACCTATTTCTGTTAGTTGTGATTTATTTTTTGTTTCATGGTATTGAATGCTGTTGGTTTGAGATGGTCATGAAATAAAAAGGCTTCCAGGATAAAAATAAAACTTTAAAAGATCAGAGATCTTGAGCAATACATTTTTTGTGTTAATTAAAGCACTCAGAAGGAATTACATAAGCACACATACTGTTCTGAACATGAGGATGGAAATTACATTTAAATAAAGGACATAGTTTGTCCTTAATTTGATAACATTTTGATAATATATTGATTAACTAGTATTGATTAACTTATAACCACAACATACCTCATATTTCAGTATGATATAATATGTAAGTGTGATTGGAAATTAATAATCTAATGGTTATGAAGTAATTTATAATTCTGTGGAGTATTATGTTTACACAGTGACCTTTCAGTTCTGCAATAATTAAATTACGTTTATTTTTAATCATGGCATATTACAATAAATTAATGAACGATGCCAGTAGATTATATTGCAGGGGCACAGGTTATTATTAAAGAGTAGAATGGTGATTTTCTATTCCTTCGCCTTAATGCTTGACAATGTCTGTGTATGCTGAGAATGTCACGACTTCCTCCGAAGCTGCCTCCTCCCTGGTTCGGGCAGGCTTCGGCTTTCGTCGTAACCGGCCTTCCAGCCACTGCCGCTCTTCAACTCATCATTCCATTTGTTTTGTCTTGTTTATTACACACATCTGGTTCATATCCCCTCATCAGTACCTGTATAAGTGTTCCCTCTGCCCCCTTGTCTTTGTGTGTGATTGTTTATTGTGGAGAGTAGTGAAGCTCGGTGGCGCTCCTTGTATTTGGTTTCGCCGGGATATTTTCCCGTGTGCCTTGTATTTTCCAGTGCGCAAAACAGGCGCAACAGGCGTAACTCTGTGGTTGCGGAATAAAGCCTGTTATTCTGTGATTTACCCTCCTGCGCCTGACTCCTTCAACATCACCTCATCACAGAGAAGCTCTTTCAGTGGCCTATACATTTTCAATGAAAATGTTTGAATCAAGAGCCATGTGTCATAAATTAATCAGCTAATTTGGGAAATTTGGATTGTCGATTGTGTCAAGTTAAAATGACTGAGGATTATTATAGGCCTAAAGAGAAGTATGCAGTACAATATATTTTTGTTGCTCACTCTTCTATCTGACCTAGAAGAAGTCCCCAATTCTCAGGACAGTGCCCTGCCGTGGGTGCTGTCCTTCTGCATGATAATACAAAAATAATGTTTATTCTGGGAATATACTTTTCCATTACCTCTACACAGCTTTGGGTCAGCTTGCTGTGTAGGGGAATAATACAACATACATTACATTCAGTATACTACAAAATACTACTACCAGTGGTGTAAAGTACTTAAGTAAAAATACTGTAAAGTACTACTTAAGTAGTTTTTTGGGGTATCTTTACTTTACTATTTATAGTTTTGACAACTTTTACTTTTACTTCAATACATTCCTAAAGAAAATAATGTACTTACTTTTTACTCCATACATTTTCCCTGACACCCAAAAGTACTCGTTACATTTCGAATGCTTAGCAGGACAGGCAAATGGTCCAATTCACACATTTAATCAAGAGAACATCTCTGGTCATCCCTACTGCCTATGATCTGACTTTCACTTTTACTTGAGTCATTTTCTATTAAGGTATCTTTACCTTTACTCAAGTATGACAATTGGGTACTTTACCCACTAGTGACTACTACTCAGTTTTACTACAGCCAGTATTTTGGATGCAGACTATTCTCCACTTGTCCATGCACTCTATGATCTGCTTCCAAAGCAGTGGGAAAACCAAAAGCTCTTGTTGCATGCTGGGTAATATTCGGAGAGAGAAGGGGCCAAAGTCGGATCATCATCATAACCGGCTGACTCAACCTTAGCTAGTGTCTCTGTCAGAGCGAAACCACCTTGCTGTCTTGTTTTAAGTCTGACAAGTGTCCACTACTGAACCATGGGAATGAATGGTCAAGATCTTAAGGTATGCCGAAATGTTTATTGGTACACTGCCAACCAACCCGGATACAGGATACAATGAGACTAGCTAACGCAAGCAAGCAAGCTAGCAAGCTAGCGAGAGACGGGAGGACAACTTGATAGCTAGCTAACAGTTAGCTACAAATGTCAGAGCATTAGCAAGCTAGCTAGCATCACAACTACCTACAAAGCTAGCTAGTTACTTTGTCACTTCTGCCCTCGATATCGAATCTATGTAGAAATATATTTTCATAATAATTTAGCCTACTGCTAGCTAGCTATTCATTCGCATAGGCTACCAGGTTGTTGTTATTAGATTGCTAGCTACGACATTTGTGCTGGCTGGTGGTAGCTAGCTACACTGGCTACGTATCTAGGCTAACCAGCCAGCCAGCTAGCTAGCTATCCCCCCTGCCCTCCCATCTGATGGAGAGCAAGGTGTATGCCAGCCATGGCCTGTTTTCCAATCTAGCCTAAGCCTGGCTGGCACGTATGGTAATTTAGCTGTTAGTATAATCAAACTAGTTAACTATCTGGTTGACGTTAGCTATTTGGCTAGCTAACTAATTTGCTTCCAGTTGCTAGCTAGCTACCTAACCTATCTTTGCTCGGCTAAAATGGAGCTAACTAATTGGTTGTGGGTTAAGTCGATAATCGGCAACAAATGATCATAGTTGCGTGTTATCTTTGTTTTGTTTACCCAGAGGTTTCCAGATAGTGGTTTGTCATCACCTGTCAGTTTTAGGCTTGTTGACAGAGTCTAATTTGGTGAAAAAATGGTGAATGACTAACTAGCTGGACAGGACAGGGGGTAGGAGGACACCTGTTTCTGATGTGTCAATTAGTTAACAATGTTGTATTATAAACAGATTCATGTTGCATTATAAACATATAATGTTGCATTATAATATGTTGAATCATAAACATTCATACCACATACCATTATCATGCAATCATAGAGCCCATACAAAAGCAATAGGCAGTGTTATTTGTTGTGAATAGCCAATACAATAGCTATTGTATTTAATTCCATCTTGCTTTCTTAGACAGTATCAGAAGCCACTTCAAGTAGCCTAGAGATTTAACAATATTTCAAATGCTTTCCAAGGTTTCATGTCAAGACATACTAGGCCTAGGATATCTACTCAAGGCCTCACGGGCATTCATTTTCTGTTCTAAAACATTATGTCCAGATTTGTGTCCAGTTTTGACTCAGAACTGTACTTTCACCGCTCTAGTCTGGATGAGAGTAAAGCACAATTTAGGCTTAAGAGTGCATTGTGCAAGTTCAGCCTTGAGCATCCAAAAAGAACATCAATAGTTATTCTATTTCTATGCCCTATGTCTGGTTTAGTGATGAAATCAAAATTGTCAAGGAAATGGATCACACGTGGAGGCCACAACATGGCCTATGATCTAAGTCTAATATTTCAAAAGGAGGCATTCTACATATCTTGACAGGCCTATGTCAATTTACAAATACTACACGCACACAACCCTTAGGTCCATGCAAACACAAATTGGGTACAAAGTTAATTGGTTGAAGTAATTAGGCTAGTTTAAATAAACACAAACGATATTTGTACTGATAAAAGAAAGTGTAGCTCATTTTCAGTTCTCAGTTGCTACTATTTAGGTGGGTCATAAGAAATGAGCGTCAACATTGCCTTTCTGGCCTTTTCTACATCACAACACCACTTCGCCATTATCACTTAATTACTGTCAATTTGAAAACAATCTGTCCACTCTTAGCCTGGAGAGCTTTGGTAATTTAATTTGGGTTAAGGCTGAAGCAACACACCAGACAAAGAAAACATCCTAGATCCTAGACTCCACCAGAGACCGCTTCTAGGTCTGTAGGCTAACACGTTGATGTTTTGTAAATTCTGACCTTTTAGTCCTCAAATCTTTTTAAAGAGGGAAATAGTGTACATTCTTGCATTTATGCGCCCTTCATTGTTTGGTCACACTGACTAGTGTCTTTCCCCTCCATAGGTGTAACCTCAAGGCATAGTGTGACTGCTTCAGGACCATGGAGCCGGACGTGATCCGCATGTACTCCTCCTCCCCACCCCCAATGGAGGACGGAGCTGAGGAAGAGGACGATGAGTTTGGGGACTTTGGGGGCTTCTCTGGAGTTCCGACCAGCGCCAGCTTCAATGAGTTTGACACCCCAGCGACCTTCAACCAGACCCCAGCCTTGGCCGCCACCTCACCACCCGAACTCCTCAACAATGGAGGGGTGGTTGGGTTGTCAAACCTCAGCTCAGGTCCCGTGGGAAGGGGTCCCGTGGTCGAGCGCTCCAACTCCAAGTCAAATGGTGTCGTGCCGGGTGGCTGCCAGTACGACAGTCCTTCGGAAAGAACTGTGAATGTGGAGGAGTTGAAAAAGCTTGCCGACCACACTCGAGACAATAATCATTCTACCTCCCTGGACATATCTGGGAGGGGTCAGACTGACCACATAGACAAGCCTGTTGATTGCAACGGTGGGGTCGCGGAGGTTCTGACCAACGGCTTTGCTACTTTTGAAATAGAGGGAAGCCCATCTTTGCAGAAATTGATCCACTCTAAAAAGAAAGGAACCACCACAGAGTGTGCAGACGACTGCCCTCCCAGCAGCCCCGAGGACGACTTTGCGGATTTTTCTGCTTTTTCTAACGCAGACGTTCAAGGACACTCCAACGAGGTGACAAACCGCACGAGCGAGAACTTGGACAATCCCAACCGGGACGAACGGCTGGCAGAGGACACCTGCCAGCAACAGAGGCAGCAGGAACACTCTAATGTAGAGCAGGGAATCAGCTCAGAGGACAACATCAGGGACACTCACATTACAACTGGATCCAACGACATCGCTGGCTCTGATTCTCTATCGCACCCTGCTGAGGCTCGAGACACTGACGAAGGCTTGAGCAAAGGGGGCGGGGGCTTTCATAGAGACACTGCTAACTCTGAACAAAGGAGCGTAGAACCGGAATTTGCACACGAGCACTCTGCTCCTGAGGTGGTTATTAGTGAGGATTCTGCCCCAGAGGAGGTTTGTAGTGAGGACTCTGTCCCCAAGGTAGTTTGTATTGAGGACTCTACCCAAGAGGTGGTTTGTGGCGAGGACTCTGCCTCCAAGGCACTTTATGTTGACGAACCGGTCACCCAGAACGGTGTGGATTTGGAGCAGTCGGAAGAGGAGGGGGCAGAAGAAGAGGCAGGTGTCAGTGAAAACAGGATTTTGCCCGATACAGACGATGAAGATGGGAATGGTGAGCAAGCAGACGAGAAGCCGGGGTCCGGAAACGAAACAGAAACAGAGACTGAAACGTCTTTCGGTCGACCGCTGTCCACGGACGCCCTTGAGGAGTACGGTGACATCAGCACGACGGGCTCGGTGCCCTCGCCGCCGCTCCAAGAGGAGACGGCCACGCCTGCTGACCACAGCCAACTGCCGGAGGACGACGATGGTGAAGACTTTGGTGACTTTGGAGACTTCGGGGACGTGGCCTCTTTTAGCGGACAGGGCTTTGCTGACTTTGACCAGCCAGAGTTGCAACTAGAGGAACTCACACAGGGACTAGTGGACGACGACAAAGACTTTGGCGATTTCGACGCCCCCAACAGCCACATTGGTGGTGGGAAGGCAATTGAGGACGAAGATGGGGGGAAGTTTGCAGATTTTCCCGGCAGCGACAGTTTTGCCGACTTTAGCTCAGCTCCTGTTGGTGCCGACCCTGATGCAGATGCTGGTTGGAATGCCTTTGATGAGCCTGAACAGGGTCAAGGGGAGGGCGATTCCTGGGCTGCATTTGGAGGGGAGCCGACCACCGCTGCTCCTTTGGAAACGGGTGAAGACGACTGGCAGGAGAGTGAACCTGTAGCAGCCCCTCCACCCAGCAGCCATCAGATCAGTAGGAGAGACAGTCAACCGGTACGTTTTTCTGTGAAAGTTTGACCACTCAGGGTTTGAACTCGGTTCTCCTGCGCACCACAATAACATATTACGCTTCTGAGCTAAAGGCTCAGGGAGCCAATACAAGTTGTCAAGTCTCAGGCAAGATAACTCATCACGCGAGTGTGTTTCTGAACCACCTCTGTAGCGTTCAGAAATGTAGCATACTTGACAGGAAGGTAGTGGTGTTTAAAAACCCCTCTTACACTAATCAAAGGTGCCCTATTGAACGTTGTTATAATGCACTATCCATGAACAGTATGCTCAATGACACTTTTAGGGGAATTCTGACGCTCTCATGACGTTTATCACTAGAGTAGTAGAGAGCCGTACACCTGCCCTGCCTTAGGAATGTGACCAGGCAGGGAATTCCACCTTTTCAAGGACATACCATTTAGCAATGCCCCTTCTTGTCCTTGCTATTGGAGTCAGGCACTACAACTTATTGAGGATTTGAAATGTGTTGATTTAATCACGTTAGTGTCAGTCATTGTTGAATAGAATACAGCTTTATTGTCCATCGAGACAGACATTTATATTTATATTGAGCTGTCTGTCTATTGTATTGTGCATCCCCTGTACAGCAATGCAGGCTAACTGCCAGCTGCCACACGTGATAACCGAAGATTTATTCAACCCGTATCTTATTCAACAATATTGCTAGTTATTACGTGTTTGTCGTACCACTGAACCAGTGTCTTATTCAACAATGTTGGTCGTTATCATGTGTTTGTTATACCAGGCAGGGCTGTGCAGTCGGCTGGAGAAGCTCTTTCAGGAAATGTTCCCCGACGCACCTGCCCCGCAGGTGGGGGAGGAGGTGCTACCCCTCAAAATCCTGCTGGAGCCTCCTGCGAGGTTACAGCAGGAAGTGCGTGAAATGAAGAGCAGTGTGCCAGACAATGGGTGAGAGAAATGCGCCCCTTTCAATTAGGGCTGGGACGATACCAGTATTGCAATATTTTTTCCATGGCAAAAAAGAAAACACAAAGCAAATCAAACTCTTTGATCCTTAAAAATCTGCTGTATGTAAAATATTGTGTGCTATAGCTTGGAAAATAAATAAATGTGACTCTGGATGACAACATAATGGCGTTTGTTTCCAACATTAGGGCTGTTTTCCTAAAGAAGTTAAAACACTTCGTGTTTTGTTTCCTTGCCACGATGCTAACGAGTATCGCGATGCTAGTATCGTCCCGACCCTACTTTTAATCTCCTTACTATAAAGTTAGGCTAATATCCCATAACTACACACAATCTCATCAATACACAGAAAGACTCACCAGGTGTCAACTAATTTTTGGTCTGCTTTATCTTTTTTTATAATTTTTTTTATACAAAAATATACTGTTACTGTGTCTGTATACTATGCAGTCAAGACATTTTTTTTTAACGTTCCTGCTTTGTCATCGTTGTCCGTTGCTACAGGGTCGTGGGGGACGTGTTGTGGAGGCAACTGCTGGACATCCACGAGGCGTTTGGCCTGCGGCACCAGTGGGGCGGCTCGCACAGCAACAAGACACTACTCTGCTCCCTGGGCATCGACATTAGAAACATTGTGAGTTTTGCAGCCGGGTCACCAGTCATCACATTAGCTTTGTCCCAAATGGCACCCTATTCCCTATATAGTGCACTACTTTTGACCACTCTGGTCAGCAGTAGTGCACACTATAGGGAATAGGGTGCCATTTGGAACATACCATTCTCCCCCTTTCTGTGATCTTGTCCTTTTTTAAATTAATGGCTCTGTGAAAAAAACACTAACCGTGATTGTATTTCAGATGAATTGCGAGAATGTTTTGACTTCTCGTCTGTGTAATGGAATAAGGCTGTTTATAAGACTATTTGCAGCAGAGAGAGGAGGAATGATTGTGAAATGTGTTCTGTGTTTCCCCACAGCTGTTCACAGGTCAGAAGAAGCAGCCAGTGATAGTTCCCATGTATGCTGCCAGCCTGGTGAGTTAACTATTGGCTGCAAGGATGTATTAATCTCTCCCTAGTTCAAGATTAGGCCTTCAAACCACCCACTCGCTCCCTCAATTGTTTTGCCCCTCTCGAAGAAACGGACCAAGAGACAAATGAACTCAAGGGTTATACCATTTTAAAAAATTGGGTGACATTTTTGTCAACTCGTTGCAAAACATTTTTCACTGACACATACAGTGCCAGTCAAAAGTTTGGACACACCTACTCATTCCAGGGTTTTTCTTTATTTTTACTATTTTCTACATTTGTAGAATAATAGTGAAAACATCAAAACTATGAAATAACACATGGAATCATGTAGTAACCAAAAAAGTGTTAAACAAATCAAAATATATTTTATATTTGAGATTCTTCAAAGTAGCCACCCTTTGCCTTGATGGCAGCTTTGCACACTCTTGGCATTCTCTCAACCAGCTTCACCTGGAATGCTTTCCCAACAGTCTTGAAGGAGTTCCCACATATGCTGAGCACTTTCACCGGTCTAATGTCCATTGCTCGTGTTTCTTGGCCCAAGCAAGTCTCTTCTTCTTATTGGTGTCCTTTTTTTGCAGCAATTCGACTATGAAGGCCTGATTCACACAGTCTCCTCTGAACAGTTGATGTTGAGATGTGTCTGTTACTTGAACTCAGTGAAGCATTTATTTGGGCTGCAATTTCTGAGGCTGGTAACTAATAAACATATTCTCTGCAGCAGAGGTAACTCTGGGTCTTCCATTCCTGTGGCAGTCCTCATGAGAGACAGTTTCATCATAGCGCTTGATGGTTTTTGCGACTGCACTTTAAGAAACTTTCAAAGTTCTTGACATTTTCTGTATTGACTGACCTTCATGTCTTAAAGTAATGATGAATTGTTGTTTTCTCTTTTCTTATTTGAGCTGTTCTTGCCATAATATGGACTTGGTCTTTTACCAAATAGGGCTATCCTCTGTATACCCACCCTACATTGTCACAACACAACTGATTGGCTCAAACACATTAAGAAGGAAAGAAATTCCACAAATTAACTTTTAAGAAGGGACACCTGTTAATTGAAATGCATTCCAGATGACTATCTCGTGAAGCTGGTTGAGAGAATGCCAAGAGTGTGCAAAGCTGTCATCAAGGCTATTTGAATATTTGGATTTGTTTAACACTTTATTGGTTACTACATGATTCCATATGTGTTATTTCATAGTTTTGATGTCTTCACTATTATTCTACAATGTAAAAATAAAGAAAAACTATTGAATGAGTAGGTGTGTCCAAACTGTTGACTGGTAGTGTATATCCTACAAATATATGGTTGCAACATTCTGGGAACCTTCCCAAAATTCCCAGGTTTTAACCAGATTTTTTCAACCCTATACACATACCAGTATTTAGTATGTTTAGGATGTAACCCTGCCTCTCTGTTACCTAGGGCATGCTGGAACCCACCAAAGAGCCAGTAAAACCCATATCAGCGGCAGAGATGATCGCGTCCATAGCACAACAAGCACCTCCAGTGGCCCCAGCAGAGATCATAAGCACTAGTCCACCATACACAGCCCAGGTTGGGACTCCTAAATTGAATCACTATGGTCCTTTTGGGGCACAGTGTTTTGCATTGTATGTTTTTTCAGGCCTTTTAGATGCATTTCAGGCCTTTTTAGATGCATTTCAGGCCTTTTTTATATGCATTTCAGGCCTTTTAGATGCATTTCAGGCCTTTTTATATGCATTTCAGGCCTTTTAGATGCATTTCTTCTCATCAGTAGTCAAATGAGTATATACCAGGGCTCTCCAACCCTGATCCTGGAGAGCTACCATCCTGTAGCTTTTCACTCCAACCCTACTCTAGCACACCTGATTCTAATAATTAGCTGGTTGATCAGCAGAACCAGGTTAGTTACAACTGGGGTTGGAGCGAAAATCTAGAGGAGGGTTGCCCTCCAGGAACAGGGTTGGAGACCCCTGGTGGTATATACTGTATTGCAGAGGAGGCTGGTGGGAGGAGCTATAGGAGGACGGGCTCATTGTTATGACTGGAATGGAATAAATGGAACCGTGTCAAACATATGGAAACCACATGTTTGACTCTGTTCCATTTATTCCATTCCAGCCATTACAATGAGCCCGTCCTCCTATAGTTCCTCCCACCAGCCTCCACTGCTGTATTGGCTGTAAGGCCAATTGTCACAACTGTATACAATGAATAGAGAGAGTGTGTTTATATATATGTGTTCTACGGTAATTGGTCTAATGTAGAACCTGAGGTGCTATTCAAATAAGTTGGCCAAATGATTTGGCTGAGAATACTAAGGTTGAGTTCCTGCCCCACAAGATGTGCAGGCATTGCATCAACCAATGGTATCGTGCCACGTCATCGACTGTGCAGCCGGGCATCAGATGGCTCTGTCATATGGGTCGCGTTCCCCTGCTCAGACGGTGCATGCATCATCCAATGGTTTTGTGCCACATCTTCGACTGTATCATCGACTGACAGATTGCTGTAACATATGATGTTGGTTAGCTGATACCTAAAATACCTATCTAGGCGTTGTAATATTGGGCAGGCGTCAGCAACGCCTGGGCAGAGGAACGCGCCCATGAAGTGGTAAGCTGATATGTTAAATACCTATCCAGGCGTTGTAAGATATGGCATCGGTCTGCTATGTAGTCTGGTAGGAACTCACCCTTAGACTGCTGAGTTGTTATAAGGGTAGAAGCCAGTGGAGGCTGCTGAGGGGAGGACGGCTCATATTAATGACTGGAGCGGAATCAGTGGAATGGCATCAAACCAAGTGTTTGATGTATTTGGTACCATTCCACTGATTCCGCTCCAGCCAATACCACGTGCCCGTCATCCCCAATTAAGGTGCCACCAACCTCCTGTGGTAGAAGCAGTCCATTAGCAGGCTTCCTGACCACCTGCATATGTGAATCACCTGTTGACAAAGCTGTTTGCTTTTACTGAGTGTCTCCACCCTCTTCTGAGCCTGTTTGTTCCTCCTCACCAGGAAGTGCTCCCGCCCGTCCAGTTTGACTGGAGCAGCAGTGGCCTTACTAACCCCCTGGACGGTAGGTCCCTCCCCCAAACCACCTGCTGAGATATGAACCGTTGTCCCCATTGGCTCTATCCAGAGCTAACCTATTCTTTTTTTTTCCACCACTCAAACTGTTTTGTCCAAACACACAAGCAGCCTAGTCCTGTTTTTGCCTGTTGTCTTCCATTAACTTCCATTGGACAACATCATCTGATGTTTACTTCATCAACCATTGGTCATTACATGTTATAGTTTTACACAGAGGTTTTGTTGTAAGGACTATAGTAGACAGAACATTCTTATCCACATGCTCCAAGATTTTGTGTATTTCATTGCCATATTGGACCATTTCTGATTTCAGTTGTCATATCCAGATGCATAAACATATTTATCTCATCAAGTCTTTTCCTTATGCCTTTGTTGTTAGCAACAAATCCAATTATTTTGCAGTTTAGCTAAAAGATCTGTACGGTTCATGCTACAAAGCCATGATGGCCATTCATACTTCAAAATGTCAACGCACATTTTTCATTAACCTGTAGATAGAATCAATATCTTCTCATTAACACCGCTACGTCAGTTAGCTTGCCCTGGGTCATGTTCATTAGACATCAAACGGAATAAAACAAAGGGACTACCTGGACTTAAGAAACTCGTAATTTTCCGTTGCAAAATGTTTTCAAACGTTTCGTGCCTACTGAACACGACCCCTGTGCTCTTTCTTTGTAACTAATAACAATGACCAGATCAGCTGCATGTCTTTAAGTGCGTCTCTTTCCTGACTTCTTCTCTGTGTTATAACCCGCTGCCGCCTCGGTCTGCCTGTCCGCTATGTTGAATGTCAAGCGAGCGGAGGCTCGTCTCTGCTCAACCTCGATTTCTTTGGGCCCGTGGAGGACTCTGGCTCTAGCAGCTCCACCTCCATCCCAGGTCAGCACAGGAAACTCCAACCCCCTGACTGCCAGACTCTTTTTCATACATTTGTCTGAATCCCAAATGGACCGTTTGCCCCTACACCCTATGCAGAGACCGTAGAGGATTGGATAGGGGTAAACAATACAGTGATAATTCCACCTATCTAATCAGAAGGCAAGGTGGACCTACTACCATATATGGCTTACACCCATTGAATCCTCTGAGATCTTCACAAGGTGTAGAGGTCTAGGAGTCAGTTTGGGATAAGGCCTTATTCTTTCCCCGATTCCTCGTGTCCTCTCACCTCTCTGTCAAAATGCACTGGGGGAGGTCAGAGAGGAGGAAGCTTGGATCTTCTCCTCCAATACGTGTTGGGAAAGAGGCGAGGATGGAGGGATGACGTGAGGAATCGAGGAATGACGATTGTGAAAGAGCCTCTGCCATACTCAGTTTCCTCTTCTACTACCATGTGTTTTAGATTTCTTCTTGTCTTTGCTTAGATACTGACCTCACTTAATCAAGGTCTTCTTTTTTGTATGTGTTAATATTACCAACTGAATCAAAACCTGAATCAGAATATCTCCCAAAATATTTGGGAATTGGCTACACTTAAGTTTTGTGTGGAATAGTAGACCGTGTATGTGTCTCGAATAGCTCCCTATTTGGGATGCATCCAATATAATGTGTTTGTGTGGTTAGGTGTGGACCCGGAGCTGTATGAGCTAACCACCGCTAAACTGGACCCCAGTGGCTCTGGGAGCCGTGTGGCTGACGCCTTCGCCCGCCTTATGTCTACTATGGAGAAGACCAGCACCTCGACCAGGTTGGTCTATTACTGCACCTCGACCAAGTTGGTCTATTACAGCACCTCGACCAGGTTGGTCTATTACAGCTCCTCGACCAGGTTGGTCTATTACTGCACCTCGACCAGGTTGGTCTATTACTGCACCTCGACCAGGTTGGTATATTACTGCACCTCGACCAGGTTGGTATATTACTGCACCTCGACCAGGTTGGTCTATTACTGCACCTCGACCAGGTTGGTCTATTACTGCACCTCGACCAGGTTGGTATATTACTGCACCTCGACCAGGTTGGTATATTACAGCACCTCGACCAGGTTGGTCTATTACAGCACCTCGACCAGGTTGGTATATTACTGCACCTCGACCAGGTTGGTCTATTACAGCACCTCGACCAGGTTGGTCTATTACTGCACCTGTCGACCAGGTTGGTCTATTACAGCACCTCGACCAGGTTGGTCTATTACTGCACCTCGACCAGGTTGGTCTATTACAAGCACCTCGACCAGGTTGGTATATTACTGCACCTCGACCAGGTTGGTCTATTACAGCACCTCGACCAGGTTGGTATATTACTGCACCTCGACCAGGTTGGTACATTACTGCACCTCGACCAGGTTGGTCTATTACAGCACCTCGACCAGGTTGGTCTATTACTGCACCTCGACCAGGTTGGTCTATTACTGCACCTCGACCAGGTTGGTCTATTACTGCACCTCGACCAGGTTGGTCTATTACAGCACCTCGACCAGGTTGGTCTATTACAGCACCTCGACCAGGTTGGTCTATTACTGCACCTCGACCAGGTTGGTCTATTACTGCACATCGACCAGGTTGGTCTATTACAGCACCTCGACCAGGTTGGTCTATTACAGCACCTCGACCAGGTTGGTCTATTACAGCACCTCGACCAGGTTGGTCTATTACTGCACCTCGACCAGGTTGGTCTATTACAGCACCTCGACCAGGTTGGTATATTACTGCACCTCGACCAGGTTGGTATATTACTGCACCTCGACCAGGTTGGTCTATTACAGCACCTCAAAAATGTATGCATGCAGGGCTATGCACAGACCTTTCAGGGGGAAGGTGCTCAAAATGAATTTTATAATTCATATCTCGAAATTCATAAAATAACTGCCTCTGTAGCGCATTTTTTATTTTTAGCATATGCCTATTTATTTCTGCAACAACACTCATCACAAATAGTAAGCAAGCTACTTACAGTGCCTTCTAAAGAAAGACATGATTGATATCGGGAAAAGAGGGTCGGCTATCAGCTGATCATTGAGTAATGCTAGTTAGCAGATTTAACTTCAATACTCTTAATAACTTCATAATATAGCCTAATATTTATAATCTTCTAACTCATGATATATGGCTGGCTGGCTAGTGGTTTGTGTGGATATTTTAGTATATGGTGGTTAGCTAGAGTCTAGACTACCTGTGTTCAGTGCTTAATTTGTAAATCAGGAGGTGGCAGAACAAAAAGTGAGTGCGAGAGGGGGGGTGACCTGGGGACCTCTGAGGTACCGGAGCGCATTAGATCTTTTTTTTTTTACCTTTATGATAAAGTATTGCCTGCATATCATCGCATTTGCGTAGTGGCATAGAGCAGTAGAGTAGAGGCACTTAGAGAAGTTGCACACATGGGGACCATTTTTAGTAGCCTAGGGTCTGGGAAATGTAGTGCCTTTTTTATAAACACATTTCATGCAATTCTACATCATTTTACATGACTGGTGGCAGAATATTTTTTAATACCGCAGAAATGATCGAAATGACAGGCTACTTTGACACTGACAAAGTGAGAATCTGAGATCAATAAATGACCTTGTCTTGAGTCCATCAATAGCTTAGGCCTAGGTGTGTGGAGACACATTTGCACAATATGAGGAGGAAATTATAGTCCTAAAATGAGGTGGCGAACTTGACGTCGTCACAACAACTTTGGGGCAGTGGGTTCAGAACAGCAACGACAAAAACGGTATACAATTTAAAAAATATATATATATATCACCACCGAAAAGGGGCAGGTGCTCAGGCACAGGTAGAACCCGATCTGTGCACATGCCTGTAAGTCGCTTTGGATAAAAACGTCTGCTAAATGGCATAAATTATAAATGGCACCCTATTCCCTTTATAGTGCACTACCTTTGACCAATAGTAGTGCACTATAAAGGGAATAGGATGCCATTTTGGACGCACACAGTTTATTATTGCGCCCCTTGGTGATGAGAATAGAAAAACGATAACCTTGCAAAAAAACATCTCGCTCCCAAACATGAAATCAAATGAAATTGTATTTGTCACATGCACCGAATACAACTGGTGCAGACTTTACAGTGAAATGTTTGCTTACGAGCCCTTCCCAATGATGTAGAGTTCAAAAAATAAAATAGTAACACGAGGAAAGAAATACACAAGAATGGAGCTATATACAGGGAGTACCAGTACCAGATCAATGTGCAGTAATTGGGTAAGCAATGATGCTATAAAGGGGATAAGGTTAATATATTTGCCGTCAGTTAGAGCTAATACTTTTAAGTCAAACGTTACTTAGTTAAATGGCGAACAGACATAAACAACCACTGGTATTTATAGACATGCATGGCTGGAATTACTTTAACCACATTCTAGTTGTGACCCTTTGGAACAGTTGGTCCATTAGAGGGAGACAGATTTTCTAATGTCACTGTCGGAGCCCCTTACATCAGCATGCAGACAGGATGTAATATAATAATAATATGCCATTTAGCAGACGCCTTTATCCAAAGCGACTTACAGTCATGTGCGCATACATTTTTACGTATGGGTGGTCCCGGGGATCGAACCCACTACCCTGGCTTTACAAGCGCCGTGCTCTACCAGCTGAGCTACAGAGGACCAGGATGTATATGGGAACGAAATAAACACATCTGTAGTAGCTTGCTATATCTTGGCTCTTTCTCAATTCTCTTTCCTTGATTCCTCGTGTCCCCCTTTTCTCCCCTCTGACCTTCTCCAATGCATCTTGAGAAGGAGGTGAGGAAAGAGGGCACAAGGAATCGAGGAAAGAGACATGAGAAAGAGGCGAAGCCCATGAGAATCTGACTGTGGCACATTCATTTAGTGAAGGATGAATGGATGTGTCCCAAATGGCACCCTATTCCCTATGCACCTTGGTCAAAGGTAGTGCACCACAAAGGGAATATGGTGCCATTTCGGATGCATCCCGTGTGTGTGCATTCTCAAATAAAAATGGTGTCCCTCTCCTTCTCTCGGATTCTGCAGAAAGCCCCGGAAAGAGGAGAACTTAAGTGAGGAGGCGTTGAAGGTGATTGCAGGGCTACCAGACCTGTCCTTCATGCAGGCCAAGGTGCTGATGTTCCCCACCACGCTGACCCCCCTGGGCAGCTCCTCTGACCCCACACCCGACTGATCCACCACCCCCCTCCATTAATGCCCTTCTCCTCCTTAACACTGTCTGTCATTCTATCACTATATCATGAAGTTATCATTTTTGCTTCCATGCCATCATTGTTTTGTTATTTTCTCCCTTTTTATGTTTTGTTATTTTCAGTTGTAATCTTTTTAATCAAGTGAAGCATTTACTGATTGTCCTTGTGAGTGGAGAATGGTTAGTCAGACCTGGACTAGGCTAAGCCTGTAAAGCGAGCTTTGTCAATAGAACAAGAGAACATATTAAAATAGTTTGTTTAATTTATAGATCAAGGTCCTAGAGAGAGGCCGTTTGTTTATAATAGGAGAATCAATGTGTACATAATCAGGGACAAATTGCGTTGTTTTTTTGAAGGTGGTTTTTACGTTTCTCATTGTGGTGGGCGTGTCAATTTTTGTCTTTGTGAGGAAATGAAACACTGGTTGAACCTCTTCAAAGCGAGGCTCGAATAAAGTGAAGTGGGATATACACTGAGTGTTCAAACCATTAGGAACACCTTCCTAATATTGAGTTGCTCCTCCTTTTTCCCTCAGAACAGCCTCAATTCGTTGGGGCATGGACTCTACAAGGTGTCGAAAGCGTTCCACAGGGATGCTGGCCCATGTTGACTCCAATGCTTCCCACAGTTGTCAAGTTGGCTGGCACACATATAAACAATCCATCTCAATTGTCTCCAGGCTTAAAAATCCTCCTTTAACATGTCTCCTCCCCTTCATCTACACTAATTGAAGTGGATTTAACAAGTGACATCCATAAGGGATCATAGCTTTCACCTGGTCAGTCTGTCATGGAAAGAGCAGGTGTTCCTAATGTTTTGTTCACTCAGTTTGACTATACAACAAATATTATATATATATATATAAATGACTTGAAACCACACTGCCTGCAAAATCCAGCTGAATGTTTTTTTCCCTGTTGTGTTGATGGCCTTAGTTTTTTTCTTTAGTCCTTTTACATAGGGCCTAGATTTTATCCTTAACTTGATTTCTTAACCCATGGCAAAAAATGCGCTGTTAATGTATACTCGTTCGTTAAGTCCGATTTAACTGTAGCTTGTCTTTCTTATGTCTCCCATCGGTGCAGTCCATCAACAGCCATGAAAATGGCGGTATGTCACAGACAACTGCGTTTTGTGTTGAATTCAATTATTTTAACGTTTTTTTTTCTTCTGTTTTGGGTTCGGGTGGTAAAAAGAGGGGGATCATGTTTTATTGGTTTAAACCACTAACAGGTTGGAATGATTATATCAGTATCATATCAGTATAGCTGGTCTGAGTGAAGGTCGGCCTACATTAAAGGAATAAGGGACCAATTTCTGCTTCCATGTGTCTGGTTATACACACCTTTATGAAGTGCTTTTTTTTTAGTTTTGCTGTCATTCTCGACCTATTTCTTTGTGATTTGTTTTGTTGTACCACTGTCAACCTGTTCCCAGGAAGATTTTGCACATTGTAAAGATGAAATGGATGTAATCATAGTTCACTGTGGCTTTAGACTATGTACAGTAAAACTATGGACTGTAAAATGTATGGGGAAAATTCCTATGGAAAAAATGAATAACTTGAAGAGCCTGTAAAAAGGTTAACATGCATGCCCGGGTTCTTTTCAGACTTTAAGTGTGTAAATTTACTTTTAGTGTACACAAGAAATTAAAATAATTTAAGAGAAAAAGTGCTCAATGGTCCTTCATGCTCCATTACTCCTCCCAACAGGGAACGAACAATTAATTCATATCCATACAAACTTGCCTTTTGTGCATTTTGTATTTAATTCCCTAAAACTCTTCTCTATTGAGTGGGCCTCATTTAAAACCAGGCCTAGAGAAACAATGTTCAAATGCTGTTTTAATTCATAGCCATTGGTCACAGTAGTGCTGAAAGGGGAAGTATGGGTAGCTGTGTGGTCTTACAAAGAGGACACAACACACTGGACTTGGGGCCAGGACTCCAGCCAGCTTGACCAGCAAACAATCATTCAACTTGTTTTATACAGGTAGTTTAGTCAGACTACCGAAAAGCCAATGCTTGGTATGTCTAGGGGTCCAAGGACTGCCCAAAATGTCCATAACCTGTGTACAGAAGACGTGCAAGTAAGAGTAAGCATGGACAGGTATGTACCCTGAGGCAGGTAGCTTAGCAGCTGAGCCACACAAAGGTGGTGTGGCAAGGAGGCTATCGAGGTGAGGACAGTCTTCCGTTTCCCTACTAACGAAATCACACACTCCTCAAACTACATCGGTTTCCGGGTCACGGAGGACAGACTTTTGCCCAAACGAGAGAACCCCAAGGAAATGGCAGACTAGGCATGCACTTCTCCCGAGTGGCGCAGTGGTCTGTGCCACTAGAGATCCTGGTTCGAATCCAGGCTCTGTCGTAGCTGGCCGCGACTGGGAGACCCACGGGCGGCGCACAATTGGCCCAGCGTTGTCCAGGGTAGGGGAGGGAATGGCCGGCAGGGATGTAGCTCAGTTGGTAGAGCATGGCGTTTGCAACGCCAGGGTTGTGGGTTTGATTCCCACGGGGTATGAAAAAAATTATGTATGCACTCACTAACACTTGTAAGTCGCTCTGGATAAGAGCGTCTGCTAAATGACAAAAAAAAAAAAAAGTAGTCCCGACTGTGGTATACCAGCACAGGCCACTAGTAGTCATGATGGGCACATTTTAGAGCAAAGGTATTTAGCTCTTACATTTTAGTAATTTAGCAGACGCTCTTATCCGGAGCAATTAGGGTTAAGTGCCTTGCTCAAGGGCACAGACAGATTTTCACCTAGTCTGCTCAGGGATTAAAACCAGCGTCCTTTCGGTTACTGGCACAACGCTCTTAACCACTAAGCTACCTGCCGCCCTCTTACCGTACCTGCTGGTTCTGTGCTACCTGAAAATTAATTGCACACACCTGTTGTCCCAGATCGAAGTCCCTAATTAGATGGGAAAAATGAAAACAGCAGTGGATCTGGATTCGAGGTTATAGAGTGAGTATCAGTTCAAATGGGACACATGCACCATCAATGAACAGGCTGAGAACTGTTGACATTTCATTTCAATTTATTGTATAAAATAAATCTACAAAAGTATAACTGCATTAAAGTCGTATGCACATTTATACATAAAAATAATCAGATATTTCCGACCAATTAATACATATTGCATAGAACAAGGCACAGATTCAAGGTCAGTGATAAAAATACAGCCGTTCTTGAAAACAGGTAAACTTAAAAATCGCAGAGATGACTGGAAACGACCACATTTGCTTCATTTTTTAAAATAAGTAATAAACAAATGCAAAAGAATAGAAGAGGTAAGCAGCAGGAATTGCTTTTTGCCACTGACTGACAATAGAAATGCTTTGTTTTAAAGGCTTTGGATTACTAAATTCATCACTGACAAAGTTGTTGGCTAACTGTTTCCCGACTGATCGATTGCCGCAAACAGATGAGACATAGCCCAATACACACACACACACTGACTTACGGCATTCACTTCCCTGAAAAACAAAATGAGGGTAAAATATATTACACAGCATCTCTTCACACATTACTAGCAGAATTTCACTGCATGTTCTGTACAACCCAAATGTTAGTGTCATGTTTGAATAAATATGTGTACACCAGAAATTAATAATAATAAATAACTTCATAATCACTTAGTACAAATTATTTTCAAATTTCTTGATGTCTGCAAATGTGTTTGAACCTTACAAGGTTACCCTTGTATTTCACTTGATATCCTTTTGAGTCAGATCAGTTGAGATTCAAAACATGCCATACAGGAAAAGGAAACGTAGTCCATCTACAAATAGAAAGTCGAAAGCTCATACACAGCAGTATGATAAACTCAACAAATTACGAATAACACATTAAAATATTGAAAAAACTTGAATGAGGCCTATGAAAAATCCAATAACATTGATAAGCTGTCCAGATACAAAATATTCTAAAAGTACCCTCAATTTGGACGCATCAGTGTATACCCATGGTGCTGTATGCAAAAGCTGTATATAAATTCACTCTTTGCATTTGGAGAAGTATGGCTGTGTTGATAAACAAACAAAAAAATGCTATAGAAATCAAGGAACATAGTAGTAGTACACAGACAAAGGCACTCAAATTGCAATCAAATAAAAGCATTCCATACAGTATTTTCAACATTTTGTTTCCATTTTGGAAAGGCGAGCACAATGCATGCACAGTGTAGTTAGAAAGTCTCTGGTGAAGTCTCGATATTACATTTTACAATTTCCGGACCCAAAGAATAAAATAAACAATGAACATTTCGCTGCCTACTGCACTTTTTATCCGGTTGGTCGTGTTCATTAGGGCACACCATAGCAAAACGCTTCGCAACAGAAATCATAAATGAGCATTTCTTATTGGACAAGCACCTTGCCGTTTCACTCAGTTTTCCTCAGTTTTGTGCCTATTGAACACGACCCCGATGTCAGTCAAGACCCCACCAGGACTTCCATGATGTGGTCGAGCTCGGCCAGGTCCATTTTGAAGGGCTGGTTTTGGGCCAGAGGGGGAGAGCCCGCCCCTCCCCCACTGTAGCTGGACAGAGTCTTGACCAGGTCGTCCGCAGTGACCATGGGGGTTGTTTTGGACACCCCCAAGTTCGGGGGTATTGAAGAGGCGCCGCAGGGGTGGTTAAAGTCATACATGGAGGTGTCGATGTCCGTGAACAGAATGTCGTCCAGGGCAAAGTCAGTGAGGAATCCCCCGGAGGAGGGCGACATGTCTGTGGGGGCGCTGGGCGGGGGGAGCGGGTCTGCCGACATGGTTTTTGCAGCCTGGCTTTCGTCGAGCAAAAGCGACTCCTTGTCCTTTGGGCTGTATGTCCTCCCTTCCTCTTTCACGTCCATCCCTGCTGGTAGAGAGGGTGGGGGCTGGGGTGAAGGTGGAGGAGACAAAGGTAGGGAGGAGGTAGTAGAGGTTGTCACTGCGATGGGGCACAGCTCCTCGATCTCCTCCAAAGCTGAGGAGAAGCTGTCCTTGGCGGGCGGCGGGGGAGGCGCTGACGGTCTCTGGGAGAGAGGGTGGTGACCCAGGGGGTGGGGTGAGGACGGCGGCAAGGCGAAGAACAGTGGCGGGTCGTCCTCCAGGAGAGAGGCCGGGGTCAAACCAGAGTCCAGCGATGACAGCGGCGAGAGGGGCGGGGAGAGAACGCCGCCAAATGCGGATGACGGAGCTTCGTGGTAGCCCTCGTCCTCGGTGACGTTCGGCACCGGCGGCGGGACGGAGAAGAAGAGTGCGCGCAGCCCCGCGCCGCCCTCCTCTTTGAACTCGTGCTGGATGCGGCGGATGACGTTGTTGATGAGCACGCGGCGCTGCAGGGCTGGCTCGGTGGCGGGCGTCCGCGACGGCCCATACAGCTTCATCAGGGAGATGTTTAGCACCGTCTGGCGCTGCAGCGTGTAGTTAACCCTCGAGTGGCTGCCCGGGGCTCCGGCCGCTGACGTGAGGAGCGCCTTGCCCTCCTCCAGGCCGTCCTCATCCAGTTTGCGCTTCACGCCGTTACCAAACATATATCTGTGGGAGAGACCAGAAACAAGGTGTCAGGAGCAAAACATTGCATATCATTGCTTTTTCTTCATATGTGAAAGAGTGAGTGGTAGTCAGTAAGGCACAGCTACGTGAAATTATGACTGCTAGAGACGTACCACGTCAAAACCAAGTGAGATAGATGCCAGTTACACTTGTATGTGATATATGAGTGTTTAAAATGAACAAACATCTGTGAGGGGGAAAAGCCCTCCTTCATAGTTTTATCAGCAATACAACAAGCGGAAAACATCCACTTCTCACTCAAACAACACAAGTTTCCTGGAAGCAGAGGGGCTTCCTCGCAAACAGTGACAAGAAATGAGACGAGCAAGCAGCGAACACACACGCACAGCGTCACAGCGTATTGGGGGGGTTGGTGTCAGCTGACCAGCTCACGTGAGGTGGCATCAACTGACTAGGTGGGTGGCAGCAAGTTCTGACAAAGTGGAAGCGTCCCAAATGGCACCCCATTCCCTATATAGTGCACTACTTTTGACCACAGCTCTATGGGCCCTGGTCAAAAGTAGTGCACTAAATAGGGAGCCATTTGGGACACAACCAAGCTCCCAACTGAACCACCTGACTCAATCAGAACACGGCGCTAACAGACGTGTCAGCACAGGAAACTACTGACTTCCTGCCTGGAAACAGCACAGAACACAGGCAGAAATGGACCTGCTGTTTTATCGATTTACGCGTTCAAAATTGTCACATTTGGGCTTACAGAAATATATAAGTCTTGGTCCCATGTTTCATGAGCTGAAATTAAAGATCCCCGAAATGTTCCATACACACAAAAAGCTTACTTCTCTCCAATTTTGTGCACAAATTTGTTTACATCCCTGTTAGTGACCATTTCTCCTTTGCCAAGATAAATCAGTACATCCAACCGGCCTCATGTGTAACCACGCCAGCCCAGGACCTCCACATCCGGCTTCTTCACCTGCGGGATCGTCTATATTTTGTATTATTATTTATTTTTTGTATACATTTATTGACATTTACAGACACACAGCACAACATAACCGGGCCCATTCTAGGTAGGAAAGGAGTAAAATGTATAGATAATTATGATCTTGGCAGATCGAGGTGGAGTTTCTGTCATATCCATTACAACTCATTCACTCACCTCCCTTATTTCTTGTCAGCCTGTCTTTCTGAGATGAGAAACAGATAAAGAGGTCAGAAAACAACGAAGGAAAAAATATTCTACAGTATCATACACACTAGGCCATGGGTTCCCAAACTTTTTTGGCCCACGACCCCATTTTGTTGTCTGAGAATTCTCGCGATCCCATCCATGTGGGGGGGAAAAAAAGTGTAATTAACAGCCAATGTTTACTTTTTTATTTAGGGCTATGGCAATCAATTGAAAAACATTCTCACAGTATTTCTGATTGTCTTCTCAACTCACCATCACATACTTTTAATGTAGGGCTATGACAGTCAATTTATAATTTGTCTGACATAATGCATCTTCTCACCACCACTAATGAGATGGGTGTGCTTAAGGCATGTTGCGTCAGAGCTTCTCAAAGTCAGGGGGCGTGGTCGCACCTCATCTCTGCAGTCACATCCAACCTGGATCGACATTTGGTTTTAATGCAGACGAGAGCTCTGATGGCGCTTTCAAGACAACTGGGAACTCTGAGAAATATGGAGGTGAAATCATGACGTCAGTGATCTTCAGTTCGGACAGTCGGAGCTCTAGAAAGAGGCCCGAGTTGGAATTCCGAGATGGATGACCGTTCAAATACATTTCCCCCCCTCCCCCACTTTAGAAAGACTAGTTCTCCAAAAATAATTATTTTATCTGAATCCACTGATTTGGTCACTTATCTGTAGAATGCTTTTGTATTTCCCCTGCATACTTGCATTCAGTTCATTCAGTTTCCCAAATATGTCTGTTACATAGGCAAGGAGCCATTTTCTTTTCATCAACCAAGTCTGTTTTATTTTTTACATCCATTGTGAATGACAACAGTTCCTCTCTCAATGCGAAATAATCTTTCCAACACTCCTCCTCGATAACCACCAAGCCTTGGTGTGAAATAGAACATTGTCATGCTCTGTTCCCATATCTCCACATAGTTTTGTGAACAGGCCTGCATGCAGTGGATGTGGTTTGATGTAGTTTACAATTGAAGTTACCTGCTACACTAAATATATCTCTGAGTTCTGTGCTCAGCTCTTTTGCCGCCAGTTGCTCTCGGTGTATCATACAATGCGTCCATATGGCAGAGGGAGACACATTCATAACTAGACTGCAGAGATGGAGCCCCCATCTGTGCAAAAGCCCATCATTCGATCCCATGGAATCTGTTTTTCGTCAATTTAGCCACGCAGCACACTTAACATCCCCTGTGATGTTTCATGCTCGGGAATCATGAGACGGAACAATATGTCCTTGTGAATAGCATCCCCCGACATGTATAGCGAACAAAAGCCAATGCATGGAAATCTCGGCCTTCACACACTGTTTTCACCATATCAATTGCGGCCGGTTAGATCAAAGTCTCAGCAATAGTGTGTGGTTTCATAGCATAACAGGCCTAGCCATTCACCGTGGAATGATTAAAGTGCAACGACCAAGTGCGGCGTTCTCTGGTTGTATTGTATCTTTCAGATTATAATAATTTTCATTTTTAAGGTAAACTACATTACAATGATTGAGATAAAGACAATATCATAACATCTTTTTTTTATTTCAGGATTTGGGAAATTCTCCACGACCCTATTTTCATGTCAGGGACCCCTAGTTTGGGAACCGCCGCACTAGGCACTAGAACGCCTCCTAAACTGTCACCTAAGATGGAGCACAGAGCACACCTCTCTTGCAGTGCATTGTCTCCCTGGCACGTGTAACTCTACCCTGATACATAAACTACTGCACACAGCCTGCGAGAGACTCGCCCTTTTCAGTCTGTTGTGTAACGTATGCTACCATCATGAAAGCCAGAGGAAAAGAGATTCACTATCGCATTTCCAAACCGTGTTCTTGTAGAGAACATTGATGTGTGTGTGAGAGTGAGAGAGAAAGTGTGTGTCTCAGCTTTGCTTAGAGACACACACGCCAATTGGACTCTGAACACTGTGAGCACACCAAACCCCCCCGAGGGCCCACACACCGAGGAAGTGCATGCGCGTGGCTGGGGAAAGCCACCTCCACACTCGCCTGTTACCATGACGAATACAGTCAGCTGGGAATCCAGAGAGAGAGGGAGGAGGGACGGATGAGGTAGGAAGGAGGGACAAGCGAGGGAGGAAAGAAAGAACCTAAATGTTTCTCCAGTCAGGCTGCCATCACTATAGCAGCTGGTGCTGCTGCTTGGATATGGAAGTGGAGGTGAGAGAGCAAGTTGTGTGTGTGCAGTGCACATATGGAGTGCATCCCAAATGGTCCCCTATTCACCAGTGCACTACTTTGATGTAGGCAGGCTACATTTTGTAGTAGTTCCCTCGCTGCAAATACTATGCCTCCACATACCTCCCCCACTCAGTAAAATTATTCATCAGCCCCCTATTCCACCCCTGCTCTGTTCACTTATTCTTTTCACACGTGGGGCCCTTCGAGGCTGCCATCTGCTGACACTGTCTGAAGACTGGTGCGAGATGGGGAGAGAGAGAGAGAGAGAGAATAGAGAAGACTGACTGGGGATTGTCGGTGACGGGAATAACAGGGTGACAAAGAGAAAGAGAGGAAAGGAAAGTGAAAGGGAGAGTGTTTTTGAGATAGAGAGAAAACAATAGAGCAGCAATATAGTAAGACACACCTTCCGTTGACAAAACAACACAAAAGTGTCCGATTACAACAGCATTCCGGCCACACAGAATGCTTTCTTTCACTCCATACTCGCAGCAGGCTTACAGCGATGGCACTCAGATTACACTCAGATTGCCTCGTCCCAATGTCCACCCCTCGAGCACATGACCACTTTAAACTCATGTCCCGACATGAACTTATTGGCTCTCCAAGAGCTCTCTGTTCCGATACACCAGGGTCGTATTCATTAGTGCACACCGTAGTGCAACATGTTTTAACGGAAAAAAACGAAAACAGGAGTTTCTTATTGGTTCAGGCAGTCCCTCCCCGTTTGCTTCCTAGTGAATACGACCCAGCATGTTATTGATAATTATTCAGTAATGTTATTTCAGCGTGTACTTCCATGAAGTGCCAGGGATTTGTAGAGCCCCATCTGGGACAAGGTCAAAATGTCATTGGATTTTTTTTTTTTTTAGGGTGGTAGCAGGCAGCTGCGTGCCTCACATACTCAGCAGGCATCGTCATCCTGAGGAGGGTCTCGGTTGTACACCAATTTCTAATACCAACTCTGCAGTGCACACTTAGGCTGGAAGAGCAATTCCAGATCCTGCACCTTTCTCAATGGCACACAGTGCAGCCTGCACCTGAGATTTCAACCCTCATTCATCAACAAGCCTAATCATTCTATTTTCCACACTATTTCTTTCAAGTTCTTCCAAACATCCAAGTCCTTCAAGACTGCAGTAAAAGTTAAACACATTCATATTCGGCATGCAAGTATTTTCGGCCTTGATTTTGCCCAAAAGGTTCCTGGAAGAGAATAATTGTATGCCAGGTTGAAAGACAAGGTTCACTGTTTGGCTCTGGTCATGCGAGAAACCACACTCAGAAGCTGGGCTGGCCTGGCATTAGGGTTGTTTGCCCAGGTTTCTCCAGCAGGCAAGTGGATGCTTGTAGCACTGATTTTCTGGGATTGTTTGGAAGAGACTCCGACTGCGTCTGAAACGACACCCTATACAGTGCACTACTTTAGACCAGGGCCCTGGACAAAAGTATTGTACTATATAGGGGATAGGGTGCCATTTTAGACAGACCTTGGTTGGAAGAGAGGCATAGTTATAGAGAGTTATTTTGATTGATCACCTAGAGGGGGATTTTGGAGCCAATTTGGCTGAAATATTTAGGTGAACTTCAGCCCTCCTGCTCGCATATTAGAAGAAAAATAAAAAGAGGAACAAACAGTGTTTACTGGAAACCAGAGCAGACAGAGTCAAGGAAGCAAAGGTGGACTTCAGTCACGGAGATGGAATGCTCCGAGTCTGGTAGTAGTGTGGACTGTGTGTCTACCGCAAATCTGGGCAGATTCCTTGTGGTTGTTCGTTGCATGTTGGTAGCCCTTTGGTGGGTTTCATACTATTCTTTTTCATATTTTATTAATGCCTCAATCCAATTCTTTGGTGTTTTGATGGGCAATTCATGTACATGTTGTTAAAATCTTTAAACATCATTATTAAAACAAATTAAGGAAATGTTGCATTAGGCCTCAGAGTTGAATTGCAGTATAATAATTTCCAATGCATGCAACGGAACTCTACAAAAAAAAAAAAAAAATCCATATTTCCCTGCGCAAATATGAATGTCACTCAACCCTGCAGTTGAAATGCAAATAACACTTTGCACTGTTAGGTTCCTACAAGGCAGCAGCCAGAACTAGCCCTTTTTGCCACCCACATCTCTGAACCAGTGCTAAACTATTTAGAAATCTGAACAGCAGTAGTTAAAACCTTTACAAAACAATAAAACAAAGACAGAGGGCTGTATCAGATTAATTCAGATGCCCCATTCTCCCAGTCAAGTCTATATAAGTATGGCGTACTCATGAACTTTTAGCCTGAACAGTTTGAAAAGGCATGTAGGCTTCTATTTTCTAAACTACTAGTTTAGCTTCCAGGAACTATGGCACATCATATTCCTGTAACAGGTGACAATGAGTCACTCAAACAACAATTAGAACGTGATGACCAAGTCAATATCTGATGAGTCACGACAAAGCTAAGGGCAGGTCTCAAATGTAAAAACATGCACCATTACATAATGCTCCTGTACTTACAAAGTAGCAATTGTACTGGGACCCAAATGAACCGCAACGTTTTCAGTGTACAAAGTTATATTGGTGTGAAGCTCCTCCTCCCACTCCCTCAACGACTTACATGCCACCAAAAAGTTGTTTTGTAGCCTAGGCCCTATGTTCACTGTTGATATGACATGGCTCTAGCATTTGGAACGAAACTTAGTCGCGTGGGTGTCACTTGCTTTTTCAAATGTCAGAAAAACATTATTCAACAGGCAGACGGACTACAGGAAAAAAGAGGCAGACATTCCCACTTCTGGGGCATTAAGACTGCGGGAAATTGTATGGATGACTAGCCTACTAACAACGATTTGATTTATTGATAAATCTTTTAAATGTAATGGTTTGGGTTTTCTGTAATGCCAAAACGCATGCTTCGTCAATTCACTGTATGAACTGTCACTGACGTATCACTGTAGCTGTCACAACAGCTGCCCTTGACCTCCAAAGGCAAACGCCACAGATAGCCTATGGCTGTGATGGGGGCGCCATAGCCTACTCACCGCCACCTGCCACAAAGTACTCAGTCGGCTCTTCACTGAACTGGAGACTTAATAACAATACTACGTTCTCGTTTCGAACATTAGGGCCTCATTCCACATGCGATAATGTAACAGTTGCAACATTATAACAGACAAGTAGCAAAACGTAACAAAAAAGCCACTCAGACGGCGGCGCTTTCGCTCTCGACTCAAGACACAGCAACAATAAAATGCGACAAAATGTTTATTTTTATTTTTTATAGATAATGGCAAACAGGTAAATAACCGCTAATAATTCATTGATACGTAAATCAACGCATAATTATTCCACGTTGAAGCGTGTTTAAATAATCCTAACAGTGGTAAAAGCAACGCAATCATAAACTTACCACATGTAGTTCCAGCAAGGGTTTCAAATCCTGCATCGGGGTCAATGTGACGCCAAGAACAGAGGATCTACAACGAGGAACACGGGACATCGAACTCTTCGCCGTCGACGTCTATACTTTCCTTTCCCCGCCGCGGTTTTCCAAAATAGCCGTGGAGCTCTACACAATGGCGAGATGTCGAGGAGACCGATGAGTCTAGTCACAGACAACTACCGTTCACTGAACAGCAAGACAGGCACTGCCTGAGCATTTTTTTTTCTTCCTATAGACATACAACCACACTGGCTAGGAATGACGTAAAGTGAAGATACGCTCTGAACGGACTGAGTTGACTGGTACGGTGGCACACGCCTCGCCCCCATGTAGCTTGGGAAGCCGCTAGTGGGCGCAAAGCATCTCCATTATTGTCTGGGCTTAATGTGCCCAGCCGGTAATACACTAGTGTGCCCCGGCGAACGGTTTGTACTTAAAACATTCTCCATTCAGGCTGCAAAGGCTTCGATTTCCTCCTTAACTCGATTTAATGTCGAGAAGGCTACAAAAAACGGGGAATATGCGTACTTTCCTTATGAAACACCAATTTCCCCCACCATGCTAGTGGCTAAATGCTAGTCCCAGATGTTGGGTATCACGTTCAGCCAATCAGGTTGCAGCAGTCTGTTTTTTCACCCCTAACCTAACATAGCAGCGTAAAAGAAACAGGGATAGTTTCAAAATAAATGTTGTGCTTACTGAACATAGTTTTAAATGACGTATTGGATTTGTTGCCATGAACTCGTTTACAGAACATTATTCCGTTTTAATAAGATTAAACATTTATGAAGTGAAATTATAAAGTTACAATTTGATTTAGAGTAGAATGTATTTTTTAAACCCAGATGCAATATGTAATTAACGTAATGATTGTTTTGTTTGCAGGTTTATTAAATGATAATTTCATAAATGTGTGCAATCTGAAAAGTGTATTTAACAGTCAATTAATGAAACAAATTGGATCAGAATGCTCTTACTAATCACCCTATTTCTCTCTCTCTCTATGCCTGAGGACACCTTGGCCTGATGATTCCTCCTGCCTTTGCCTGTCCCAAATCTACTGGGTCCTGCTGCTGACTACCTGGCGTGCCCTGGACTGATCCCTGACTATTATGCCCTTTACCACCACACCCACATACCTAACTAGCTAACTTAATTGCATATTATTTCGAAACTATCAGACCAGGGCTGCAGTCCAAACACGATATGTTTACCCCCTCAGCCCTCGCGCTAGCCACTTTCCCTTGGAGAATCCACGTCAAAACCGGATGCAGTTTGATTGCCATCTTAAGTGGAGGCCCTAATGTTGCCCACTCCGCCATCGATTTAGCTCGAGGGAGCAAGTGAAGAACTTTGATCACTTGTGGGGAACTGTAGTCACGTGTCATACTCCAGTGGCCGCGAAGTGTCAAATTTAATCAACAAGACTGCATTTTCGGCATGTCAGACAAAATTATTAAGCTATCTTGCAACAACAAAAAATATAGAGATGACATTGATTTTAGCGTTGGAAAATTCGCTTAGTATCGTAGTGAGGACCAAATAAAACGTAGCTAGCTTCATAAATATATTTTTTGGGAATTCTGAAATGTATTGGAATAAATGACCAAACTACAAAACTAGCTAGCAAGCTATGGATAACTGTAGCTAGTTAGCAACGTTAGTTGCTAGGTACATTAGTAGCTTTAGGTTGGCTGTTTTTAAGCTCAATTTCAAGATTTCCACCAAGGACGTTGGCTCTCTGATCATCACTCTTCCTCGCTTGGGCAAGGTACACTCGGATGTGACGATGTAAAACGTAATTCAAGAGTTGAGGGTTTAGGGCCAAGGGCTGTCTACTTTGAATTTGGACTGCGGCCCAGAGGTTCGGTTTGTTTTACGCCTGCTACATTAGGTTAGGGGTGAGAAAACAGACTGCTGCAACCTGATTAGCTGAATGCGATATGCAACGTTTGGGACTAGCATATAGCCACTAGCATGGTTGTGGAAAATGGTGTTTCATAAAGAAAGTACGCATATTTTCCATTCCCCCCCCCGCCTTCTAGCCATTAAATCGAGTTAAGGAGGAAATCGAAGCCTTTGCAGGCAGAATGGAGAATGTTTTAAGTACGAACCGGTCGCCGGGGTACACGAGTGTATTACCGGCTTGGCACATTAAGCCCAGGCGATAGTGGAGATCGATAGCGCCAACTAGCGGCTGCCCAGGCTACCCCATATTCACTGACCAGACATATTTTTTACATTTACATTTTCATTTTAGTCATTTAGCAGACGCTCTTATCCAGAGCGACTTACAGGAGCAATTAGGGTTAAGTGCCTTGCTCAAGGGCACATTAACGTCATTTAGCAGACGCTCTTAGCCAGAGCGACTCACAAATTGGTGCGTTCACCCTATAGCCAGTGGGATAACCACTTTACAATTTGGGGGGGGGGGGTTAGAAGGATTACTTTATCCTATCCCAGGTATTCCTTAAAGAGGTGGGGTTTCAAATGTCTCCGGAAGGTGGTGAGTGACTCCGCTGTCCTGGCGTCGTGAGGGGAGCTTGTTCCACCATTGGGGAGCCAGAGCAGCGAACAGTTTTGACTGGGCTGAGCGGGAGCTATGCTTCCGCAGAGGAAGGGAGCCAGCAGGCCAGAGGTGGATGAACGCAATGCCCTCGTTTGGGTGTAGGGACTGATCAGAGCCTGAAGGTACAGAGGTGCCGTTCCCCTCACTGCTCCATAGGCAAGCACCATGGTCTTGTAGCGGATGCGAGCTTCAACTGGAAGCCAGTGGAGTGTGCGGAGGAGGGGGTGACGTGAGAGAACTTGGGAAGGTTGAACACCAGACGGGCTGCGGCATTCTGGATGAGTTGTAGGGGTTTAATGGCACAGGCAGGGAGGCCAGCCAACAGCGAGTTGCAGTAGTCCAGACGGGGAGATGACAAGTGCCTGGATTAGGACCTGTGCCGCTTCCTGTGTAAGGCAGGGTCGTACTCTCCGAATGTTGTAGAGCATGAACCTGCAGGAGCGGGTCACCGCCTTGATGTTGGCGGAGAACGACAGGGTGTTGTCCAGGGTCACGCCTAGGCTCTTCGCACTCTGGGAGGAGGACACAGCGGAGTTGTCAACCGTGATGGCGAGATCATGGAACGGGCAGTCCTTCCCCGGGAGGAAGAGCAGCTCCGTCTTGCCAGGGAGTTCAGCTTGAGGTGGTGATCCGTCATCCATACTGATATGTCTGCCAGACATGCAGAGATGCGATTCGCCACCTGGTTATCAGAAGGGGGAAAGGAGAAGATTAGTTGTGTATCGTCAGCGTAGCAATGATATGAAAGGCCATGTGAGGATATGACAGAGCCAAGTGACTTGGTGTATAGGGGAGAAAAGGAGAGGGCCTAGAACTGAGCCCTGGGGGACACCAGTGGTGAGAGCACGTGGTGCGGAGACAGCTTCTCGCCACGCCACTTGGTAGGAGCGACCGGTCAGGTAGGACGCAATCCAGGAGTGAGCCGCGCCGGAGATGCCCAGCTCGGAGAGGGTGGAGAGGAGGATCTGATGGTTCACAGTATCAAAGGCAGCAGACAGGTCTAGAAGGACAAGAGCAGAGGAGAGAGAGTTAGCTTTAGCAGTGCGGAGAGTCTCCGTGACACAGAGAAGAGCAGTCTCAGTTGAATGACCAGTCCTGAAACCTGATTGGTTTGGATCAAGAAGGTCATTCTGAGAGAGATAGCAAGAGAGTTGGCTAAAGACGGCACGCTCAATAGTTTTGGAAAGAAAAGAAAGAAGGGATACTGGTCTGTAGTTGTTGACATCAGTGGGGTCGAGTGTTGGTTTTTTGAGAAGGGGAGCAACTCTCGCTCTCTTGAAGACGGAAGGGACATGGCCAGCGGTCAAGGATGAGTTGATCAGCGAGGTGAGGTAGGGGAGAAGGTCACCGGAGATGGTCTGGAGAAGGGAGGAGGGGATGGGGTCAAGCGGGCAGGTTGTTGGGCGGCCTGCAGTCACAAGTCGCAGGATTTTATCTGGAGAGAGAGGGGAGAAAGAAGTCAAAGCATAGGGTAGGGCAGTGTGAGCAGGACCAGCAGTGTCATTAGACTTAACAAACGAGGATCGGATGTCGTCAACCTTCTTTTCAAAGTGGTTGACGAAGTCATCCACAGAGAGAGAGGAGGGGGGGAGGAGGATTCAGGAGGGAGGAAAATGTGGCAAAGAGCTTCCTAGGGTTAGAGGCAGATGCTTGGAATTTAGAGTGGTAGAAGGTGGCCTTAGCAGCAGAAACAGATGAAGAAAATGTAGAGAGGAGGGAGTGAAAAGATGCCAGGTCGGCAGGAGTTTAGTTTTCTTCCATTTCCGCTCCGCTGCCCGGAGCTCTGTTCTGTGAGCTCGCAATGAGTCATCAAGCCACGGAGCTGGAGGGGAGGACCGAGCCGGCCGGGAGGATAGGGGACACAGAGAGTCAAAGGATGCAGAAAGGGAGGAGAGGAGGGTTGAGGAGGCAGAATCAGGAGATTGGAGGGAGAAGGATTGAGCAGAGGGAAGAGATGATAGGATGGAAGAGGAGAGAGTAGTGGGAGAGAGAGAGCGAAGGTTGCGGCGGCGCATTACCATCTGTGTAGGGGGCAGAGTGAGTAGTGTGGGAGGAGAGCGAGAGAGAAAAGGAAACAAAGTAGTGGTCGGAGACATGGAGGGGAGTTGCAGTGAGATTAGTAGAGGAGCAGCATCTAGTGAAGATGAGGTCAAGCGTATTGCCTGCCTTGTGAGTAGGGGGACGGTGAGAGGGTGAGGTCAAAAGAGGAGAGGAGTGGAAAGAAGGAGGCAGAGAGAAATGAGTCAAATGTGGACATAGGGAGGTTGAAATCCCCCAAAACTGTGAGGGGTGAGCCATCCTCAGGGGAAGGAACTTATCAAGGCGTCAAGCTCATTGATGAACTCTCCAAGGGAACCTGGAGGGCGATAGATGACAAGGATATTAAGCTTAAATGGGCTAGTGACTGTGACAGCATGGAATTCAAATGAGGAGATAGACAGATGGGTTAGGGGAAAAATTGAGAATGTCCACTTGGGAGAGATGAGGATTCCTGTACCACCACCCCTCTGACCAGATGCTCTCGGGATATGCGAGAACACATGGTCAGACGAGGAGAGAGCAGTAGGAGTAGCAGTGTTTTCAGTGGTGATCCATGTTTCCGTCAGCGCCAGGAAGTCGAGGGACTGGAGGTTGGCATAGGCTGGGATGAAGTCAGCTTTGTTGGCAGCAGAACGGCAGTTCCAGAGGCTGCCTGCGACCTGGAACTCCACGTGGGTGGTGCGTGCAGGGACCACCAGGTTAGAGAGGCAGCAGCCACGCGGTGTGGTGCGTTTGTGTAGCCTGTGCAGAGAGGAGAGAACAGGGATAGGCAGAGGCATAGTTGACAGGCTGTAGCAAATGGCTACAAAAATGCAGAGGAGATCGGAATGAAATGAGCTAAGCATCTGGGAGCAGAGAGAGCAGGGCCTCCCTCACCAAAAACTTCTACCTCAGAAACTAAAATTGTTTCACTGAACCACCCGAACAAAAACTCTCCCAACTTCCACCTTTAGAAATCAGAATTGTTGTGAACCACAGCGGTTCAATGTTTAAAGGAATAGACTCAACCCACTTTATTCAACTATGACACCATAGCTAACTAGCTAAGCTAGCATCCAATAACATATAACACACCGTATAGCACCAACACTTGGTCACAACAAACCACCAATAGTGTGATAACACACTAAACAGATCATTCGTGTCTGTGTCAAGTTCCTTTCATGACGCAACAATGATTAGACGTTGGCTAGCTAGGACAAGTATATTGTATTTAGCTACTACCGTACAGTTAGCTGGTCGTGTTGGGTAGCTAGCAATGGCCACTGTGTTGACTTTGTTTGAAGAACGGCTAGCTAGCTAGCTTCGTGCTACACCCGGCACACAATGGCTATTGTGTTGACTCTGACTCTGTTCGAAAAAACGGCTAGGTAGCTCGCTTCGTGCTACAGCCGGCACTGCCAAGACACAGTAACTACCCACAACAACCCACGATGCCTAGCTATGACGCCGTAGCTAACTTGCAAGCTAGCATCCATTAACACACAATTTAGCATCAATACTTGGTTACAACAAACTGCCAAGAGTGTGTTAGCACACTAAACAGATAATTCAAGTCCGTGTCTAGTTCCTTTCATAACGCATAACGCAGCAAAAATTAAACGTTGGCTAGACTACATTAACATTGGAAACAGCTCTCCAGCGTTGCTAATCGATACCAGTAGCTACCCGCTAGCTAGCTAGCCTCGTGCTTCGATACTAACCTACAATTACCTACGGAAACCTACAATAACAACAATACTAACCTATAATAAATACAATACCTAACTACAGCTAACTACCTACCTACGATCTAATACATGGTTAAGCTTTACTCAACACCATATGAGAAGCTTACCTCCTGCTTACCTCCAGCTAGAGAAAAACACGACCTCTCCCGACAACGCTGGATATATATAATAGCCTAAATATATATATATATAATAGCCTAAAATTAAATAACTCTATAACGTTGGATTTTGTTGCGCTAGTGTAAATATCCTAGGCTAGCTTATAGATCAATACTCATTGTGTGTGTAGGCAGCTTTCAGGCAGAATAATAATGATAACATGTAATTGAGAGAAACAGTCATAGCCTATTCTTGTGAGCATTCTCTTGTCAACTAGTCTTGCTGTGAGTGAGCAACCACAACTATGTAAGGCATCCAAGCTATTCAACATTAGACATCTTGGTATTAGCCAGTGCAATATTGTAATGCATTCTTTCTATGTTAGCTGGGAAAATTAAATGTGTTGACAATGTTCACTCCTACAACGTAGATCTAATGTACATCACAAAGTGTATTACTATTACCTCAAAGTGTTATTTGTGGCATTATAATGCTTAGAAATCAAACCAGCAACTTTTTCTGAAACTGTCAAAATAGTTTTTAGTCAATTGCCATCTGTCACTCTGGCAACAGCTTCTCCATTGACAACTGGAGACAAATTTCAATTAGTCAAACAGGTTAGAACTATGCTGCAGCAGAGAGCTTCAAAGACAAACACATGGCCACATGGCCACATGTCCAAAACACCCAGGACATTTAAAACAAGCACTTAGTCAGATAATAGAGCATAAGCAAACTGCAGAAATAATCATTTTTATCAAGGGATTTATCAAATGCTTATATGCCCAAAATGGACGCGGGTCGTTATGTGGCTTTGCACACACCTTTGTATCTGTGTGAGTGCAGATGCTCATTTAGGAAAGAATGATGTGAGCGCCATACTACTCCATTTTCTGGCATCTGTTCAATAATGTGGTGGTTATCCCCGAGTTAGGCAGAGCATGACATAATTGCAACCAGATGGCAAGAATAAAAACCGGAGGACTCTCCAACACAAGCAGCTGATTCCCTTCAAATTAATGCAGGAGCTGAAGATATGGCATTCCCATCTGTGACCAGTGGAACCCATTCTGAACTTTGGACTGGTTCAAAGTTAAGTTTAACACCTCAGCGTAAATCAGCACAAAAGCCAAGGTTAAAAGTTAAGGCCAGAAACACAGTACATGAGTACTAACTAAGGGAAGTCAAGTGAATGTAGTAAAATTTTTATAAATAAAATGACAATGGCCATAAGGGCCCTGAAAGCAATGGCAGTGCCACAGCTGGTAAACAGTCGTGACAGAAGGGCAGCAGTAGTCCGGGCTAGGGGTATTGCTGTCCCTCCTAGGGGCAAGAGAGGGGGGGCTGGGTTGCCAGTTGTGAGCAGAACGAGCACTGCTCTCCTATTTTGGGCCTGGCACCAGTTGAGACAGGGCTGCAGGGCTCCTGCGGTCATCATGGTCTCTCTCCCCTCTCACGTTTCACCCGACCGTTCGTCCATCCACCCACAGACAGACGGACCTGAGACTGTACAGAGAGCTGCCTTATGACTTCAACCCCAACCCCAATCAGAGCCCATGCAGGAAATGGACATCTCGTTATACATCACTCGTAATTACACGTGGAAACGAAATTAAGCTGAATGAAAGACGCAGCCCTGAGGGATGCCTACCTTTTGACCCGCCAATAGCTAGCTTCATAAATATATTTTTGGGAATGTCTAATCACAACAACCATGATGGTACTGGAGCAGAATGGAGAGGCATGGCGAGAGACCGAGACCTCTACTTTGAGAATGATGTTTCTTGTAAGCATCTGGAAGCAATTTTAGTACAGGTTAGAGAACGGAAGGGGGTGAGGAGAAGATGCAAGATAGTGGTTGAAGTTGCGGTCTCTTGCATACAAGACGGCCATATTACATGAAACTGTCAAGAGTATGACATAAGATATAAATGTCAATAAAGAAAATGCAAGATGGTGGGAGAAGTTGCTACATCTGACAAACAACACACCCATATTTCATGGAACTGCCAAAGAAATAAGAGGTGTCAATTAAGGCTCCTATTTTCTGCATATATCCTCCAGATTTAGTTTTGCGTCAATGTTTGGCAGATCATGGGTCAGTTCTTTTGGGCCTCTTACTTACAACATAGACTCTCTGGAGCCGGTTCCACCACATAGAAAAGCATACGACTGGCACCCGGGCACTATTTGAGTTTACCCCGTTGCTAGGGATATTGAAACAGACCCCCCTCCATAACGGACCGCCAAGGTTGCCAATTAGCTCCCGAAACCCCATCCAACCCATCTCTTCCTCCTCCTGCTCTGAGAGAGAACACTGAGGGAGGGCCGCCAGGCTGGGATCAGGAAATGAACGGCTGCAGTTTTTTTAAGGTCGGCTCCTCCGCCGCGGGCATCCATCCATCACTGTGTTTTTCTTTCTGGTTTTTGTCTTGCCTGGCGAGGAACTACTAGGAGCTATTTCAGAATGATACAGTATCGCAATTGGCTTTATTGAGAGTAGCTAAAAGAGAGGGAGGGGGTAGGTCTCGCATGAAAGGATTAAAAGCCAAAGAAAGTCTAGCCAAAGAAGACGTAAAAACTTCTGTAACGGAGGCCTCCAATTTAAAGTGGGGCCTGGATGGAATGAGTGTGTAGATGCTGAGGGGGAAAAGGGAGACATGTCTTTGATTATTTAGCACTCACTGTGAGGTGAATGAAATGGTGAGATAGCTAGTGTACATATTTGATTAATCACACCCCCAAATGCTTTCACTGGAGCACACTGTACATGCATGCATGAACAAGCGGGTCGGGCACTGACATACCTCAAGCTAATAGGCAGCTCAAGTCATACATTTCATCACTGCTGCAAATTGCAAGATGCCATCGTGGCAACTCGCTTGCTGGAGATAAGCTTCTGACCAAAGCAGCTTTAAACTACACGAAAATATACATGTATGGTGAAGTGTATACATATGTAGGTTATGTAAAAACTCAAGTCAACAGAATTGTTGTTCATCATGTAGCCGGCGACAAGAAACCAGGTATCTTTTCTTTGCTCATCTTTCCCTACATAGCCTGGCTCCAAAAAAATAGGTGTCAATTAAGTTTAAAAGGCAGCCTTGTCAAATAAACAGGCACAATTTACGTTTAGTCTAACAGTGAATACAAGGAGGCTGAGTAGCAATACAATAATGAGTGTTCCAGGCAAAATCCTTCAAAGGCAAGTAGTTGTACTGTTTACTCACAGTACTATAGCAAAGACCAAAAGTCAACCGCTTGAGAACAGATGCAAAACACCTTTCTTAGTCACAATTCTAACAGACAGAAACAGTCACTACCGGTAGTCTAATTCACTGAGTTGTCCATGCAGACTTGTATTATATGTCAGTCATTTCAGGCTGCTTCTAATTCTGATTCATCCGAAGAGAATCAACTCTGTGCTCTGCTGCACACTTGGCCATTGTTCAGAAGGGCATCAGGCATACAAATGGGACCCGTCTGGCCAGTAGGGCAGCATGCTGTTCAGTGCTCACTGGCTGGCTGACACACAGTCCCCAACACCTCTCACTCCATTTGATGATGTTACACTACAAAGTGTGGCCAAAGCCCGTCTCAAGTGCACAACTGCCGTCTAGGCATGAGTGAAAGAACCAAGATTGACATAATGGAGGCTTGATTCTCCATCTCTTCTCCACAAATCCAGCTCCAGTTCCCCCTTTTTGCTGTAGGTATTGTCTGAGTGAACTTCACACATGGGCTGACTAGCGCCCTCCCTATCCTCCCCCACCCCTCTCTCTGTATTTTACCTTCAGGGCTTCTTCAGTAGATCGGGTGAAAGGCTGCAGACCCTCTACAGCTGTCACAGATGCTTTCCCCCTTCCATTGCCCGGCAACCAAGAACAAATAAAGCCAGCAAACAGTCCCCCCCTCTCTCTTGCGCCATCAACTCTAACCCACTCCTCAGCGCCGTTGCTGCTGCTCCCCATCCCAACGCCCACTCACTCCCTCTGAACCTCACACCAAAACATCTAGCCCTTTGTCCACGCTGACCGGCTGAATGTATGTTTTTTCTCTCACTTAAAAGCAATTTGGGGTTATGCCTTGGAAAAAGAGAAGACTCCAGTTCAACAGCTAAACAAGAGGCCGGCTTCACACTGCCTTTTACTATACTCCGTTTACATAATTACAGGGGTCTTGTAGAGGGGAGGAGGGGGAAGGGAGCATGCCAAGCGGTTAAGAGTGTGCCCTTTCTTCTGCCTGGGGCCTGTGTGTGAGAGAGGCCGGCTGGGGCACATTTACAGCGGCGGGCACCATGCCACCGCGACTGCAGCGCTGATGAGAGGGCCAGATGTTAATCAAGCGGGCACACAATGGGTACCAATTACGGGATGATCTGGTGGATGCTCTACATTGGGTATGATACTAATTCTATGACAAGGTTGGTGTGAAAGAATAGATGAAGGGTATCGATCACAGCCACAAAACAATGCCTTTGTCATGGTCACGGACATCAACGTCACATGAACTCAGATAACCGTTCAACATAATAGAACGCCATGGAAAAGCCAATATAATTCACGACAGCTGTTGAGGATGTGTAATCTAATTACTATTCCAATGAGGGCCAATTCAAAGTGATTGATTTGAAATTGCCCTTAAATCAGATTTCAAGAAGTCCCAACTACTGGGAGACAGCTGCATACATGAACTAGGCCACCTAATGCTGCCCTCCACTGGTACAGACCTGTACCAGATTCAGTGTTGCAGTTTTTTCTTACTGGGTCCCTATGTGTTACATAATGTTAAAGACATGCTCCGGAACTTTGGCGACTACTAAGTATTTTTTAAACCACCCGCTTTGGGCTGGATGTGTCAATGTGTAGTTCATACATGCATAAACTACTAGCAGAATTACTGTCTTAAATCCCCAGTTTGTTTTTCTGGAAGCTGTGCTGCGCCATTTTCCCCCCACGTGGGCCAGCCCCCTAGCATTAGACTTCAACCAATGAGCTTCAGCTCCTCACCATTTGAGTGACAGCTAGCAAGAGGAACATCATGCACACACAGCAGAGCGAGAGTAACGACGTGGTGCACAAATCTGCACGTTACGTAGTACACCATTTTTAGGGACCACTTTTGGCCCGTGAGCGCTACTTTCAGAATTACTGGCTAAAAAGTATATAAAAGTACCGGAGAATCCCATAAACTGTAATGTACACTTGTTACTGGACAGACTCCAAAGTAAGAAGTAAAGAATGTAGTGTTTTGGTGGGCACAAAAAGGTGGTTGAGCTGGGTAAAACAGAGAAAGTCTAAACGTGATCCTTGGGATGTCCAACTGACATCATCCCATTGAAGGGGGTATGAAAAATAATAATGTATGCACTCACTAACTGTAAGTCGCTCTGGATAAGAGCGTCTGCTAAATGACTAAAATGTAAATGTAAGTTGAATTTTAAAGGTGAAGGTTAGGTAAGGGTTAGGGTATGGACATCTGAAGTTCAGCGCAACAGCACCATTTACTGGAGACAATGGAATCTGGGCCAAAGATCACACCGTTCAACTTATCAAAGAAGAGCCCATAAAGTCTGTCACATTTCAGAGACTAGGCCTATTTCAGTGTGAAATGTGCATGCAGAACGGGTGTAACTATTAGGAAAGAATTCCAACAAGACAAATGTTTATTAAAGATCTCCTTCATTGTTTAATAGACATTGTGCCACAAGAATGTCAAGTCCTCAGCCACAAATCACGTGCCGAAATAAAAATGTTCAGCTACTTTTCATGATGTCATATATTTCACTTGCTTCTCTACAGGTTTAGCTAATCGGTTCTTACATATATGTATAAATATATACAGTTGGTAGAATTCTTTCATCGTGTGGTGAAACTTTGTTGTGCTGTTGGTTGAGAGACACTGGCGGAGGAAAAACGTCATTGACACTTTCAATGTAGCACGTGTCCATGCGGTATTATGTATGTCAGCAGAACAATTACTCTCTGTACAGGAATGTTGACTAATGCTAGTATCATACAAAATTCATTAGACTAAACCCAAATAAGAGAAGAGCTTGGGCATACAACCATTATGGGCATACAAAAGGTATCTAAGGCTGGAAGGACATGCCAACAACGCAGTGTGCCAAAGGCATATCATATATACATCCTGCCATAAAGGCACTGGCACATTATGTGGGGCAACATTGTGAAGTTGGACCACGTGACATTGAATGATATTTCCTCTAAATAATTTGGGTTGATTACAGTGAGCAGACGTGCTTAGTCATGATGAGTGCATTGTGGGTAAAGTAATCAGTTCTGCCGACATGTATAATGCTCTTTAAAAACGTGCTTCATTGGGAGTGCTTCCTAATTCATCTTCTGAGGAGATCAGGCCAAAGTCATGCTGATATCCACAGTGAAATAAGGAGAACACAACCATCTTAGAAAAATTGATTATTAACTACCAGACCTGGAGTAAAGAGTTGGGCAAGGTTGTGTCATATTCCTCTCATTCATAATGATCACCTTGCGCCTTGTTTAAAAATGTCTGGATAATTTGCCACATCTTATTTTGGATAGGTATATGTTTTGGTAATATGTAAAAATATCCCACATTAGGTTAGTGTGTTTCTGTGGATGGGCTTACCCTCCTATTGCTGACCTTGCTAGGGGTTGGGGTGGGACATATTTCTGGTATTGCAACTGCACACACAATTCGGGCCACTCAGTCTTCCCTCTCTGTCACTCTCGCCATCTTTCTTTCTCTCCTTTGTCTTTTTCTATCCCTGTGGAGCATGGTAACTTTTGAGATTGGTAGGTAGGGGTCTGGGTGGATGACGTTTGGGGGGCTGAGGGGCCTCAGCAGCAGCCTCCAGAGGAGGTCTTGACTGGCGTGCTCTGGATCTTGACGTTGGACTTCTCAGAGCCTCCGGCCGTGGCCCCAGGGCCCATTCTCTTCTTGATCTCAGCTGCCATGGTCATGAAGGCCTGCTCCACGTTGGTGGCACTCTTGGCGCTGGCTTCCAAGAAGGGGATCCCTAAATTGTCAGCAAATTCCTGAGGGAGGAAGAGGAAGAAAGAGAGGGGGAGTAAGAGAGAGAGGCAACAGTAAGGTGGGAGTAGGGGACAGGCATATACACACCAAGAAAAAGAAAGAGGCAAAGAGACAAAAAAAAAAGAGTGGGACACAGAAAGGGAGAGAGAAAAGATTCAACTGAAAAATGCAACAACAATAAAAGGTGAGTTATTTTTCATTCTGTAACCAGGTAGAGCGTTACCTTGGCTGTCGTATAGTCCACCAGTTTCTTTGTCGTCAGGTCACATTTGTTGCCTACTAACAGTTTGTTCACGTTTTCACTGGCGTAGCGGTCAATCTCCTGTAGCCACTGTTTCACGTTATTGAAGGATTCCTGGGGTGTGACAGGAGAGGAGAAAACTGTTGATAACTCAACAACAGATGCAATAGGCTGCATAACCAGATACACTGAAACGTTAACCTTGTTCTCAAGCCTGTGTAAGTTATCTGCTATGTAAACTTGTTATAAAGAGAGTGAAAAATAGAAAGTGAAAAAGTGAAAGCGCACGAGAGATGGACTGACCTGGTCTGTGACATCGTACACTACAATAATGCCATGCGCTCCTCTGTAGTAACTGGATGTAATTGTCCGGAACCGTTCCTGTCCAGCTGTGTCCCACTGGGGGCCAGTGAGAGCAAAGTTAGACCCAACATCATATACAAATCACCATGTTCCACTTCTGCCGTTCTTATGACTCTTTCAAGTCATGTCAACCACAGGTACTCACAATCTGAAGTTTGATGGTCTTTCCATCTAATTCTATGGTTCTAATTTTGAAGTCCACTCCAATAGTGCTAATATAGCTCTCTGTGTATGTGTCGTCCTGAAGAGGAAATAAGAAAACCAGTCAATCCCTATGGGTGTTCAATGTACAGTAAAGTTCCTGGGATGTCAAACTATTATCCCTCAAAAGATCAACATGGCAAAGTCACACCTTGACTGAGGAAAGTTACTTACTGCAAAACGGAGGAGGAGGCAAGACTTTCCAACGCCAGAGTCGCCAATCAGAAGCAGCTTGAATAAATAGTCACTGAAAAGAGAGTAACATTTGATATTTCACAGGTTAAACAAATGTCAATTCCACTGTCATGGAGATATTACTATATATTATTCGTTATTTGTTGAAAGTCATAAAAACAACAAGGCAACAAATTGTCACATAGTAGCTAGTTCTGTCTACTATAGTGACAAAAGCCAGTCAATCAATACAATGTATTTGTATCACACATCAACAATCAAAGTAGCCATGAATGGAATTCAACAGACATAGCTAACTAGATTTAACTATATTATTGGGCAATTAAGATTAAGCTGATCAGCTAATTTTTTACAAATGTTCATATTTGAAGACGTCAACACAGCAGTTAACGTTTAAACTAGCTAATTTAGCTACCTAACTACCCAGCTGATACTAGCTAGTTAAGTTAGCTACCAGCTGATATTGATAACAATAGCTAGTTAGCAAGCCTATGGTAGCTAGCTAGCATTCATGCTTGCTGGCGTTTGAACGTAGCTAGGAAGATAAAAACAGGCCCTAACACGCCTATTAACAGTCAATATAAAACATGTCTAGGACGAAGTTGATACAGAACATACCTTATGTCATCGATCTCATATTTGCATAAAAGACAAAACAACTATCTTATGACGTAAACTAACTAACAGTTAGCCAGGTAGCGGACTAACGTTAGCAAGCATAAAAAACAGGCTGTCATCATTAACCAACAGTGTTACTTACTATTCAGGATTCATCGTTGACTAAGCACGGTAACGTTAATCAGTTATTCTTTAAAATATTGCTATTCTTTGTTGTGGAAAACTTGTGTAATATAATCCAGCAACAATTTTTATCAGAACAACTGCAACTAGCTAGCTAACTACTCGGAGCCAAGATAATCGAATCAAATATGGCTGCCCTCCTGACCAGGAAATGCCAAACAAACCTATGGTGCTAGTGGAAGTTGTAGTCAAATCGTATTAGGCCTACATTATCATCATCACATTTATCATCCATCATTTATTTATTCATAATTTCCACTCCATGCATTATCATGGGATGAAGAGAGGTCCACACACCTGTCCGATTGTTTGGGATGCAGAAGAGCGGTAGCCCAACACAAGGCCCTACTGGATCATGAGAGGAATATACCGTTTTGGAATGAGGGAACTCACTGATTGATGGCTGGATTGCACAGGAGGTTGGTGGCACCTTAATTGGGGAGGACGGGCTTGTGGTAATGGTTGGAGCGGAATTGGTGGAATGGTATCAAATACATGGTTTGTATGAAAAATGTATGCACTCACTAACTGTAAGTCGCTCTGGATAAGAGCGTCTGCTAAATGACTAAAATGTAAATGTAAAAATGTAATGGTTTGATACCATTCCATTTACTCCGTTCCAGATATTATTATGAGCCGTCCTCCCCTCAGCAGCCTACCCTGATGTACTGTACCATGCATTTTGCTCTTCATGCTGGTGGTACCTTATTGGCTCAGACAGTTTCTTCTTGATTGCTATAAGGTCTAAGGTCAAGGATAAAGAGCATATGTGCAGTGCATCAGTGATGGTTTAATACCCGTGCTGCAAAGCACAGCCAGTGGTACTAAGACAAGTAAACACAGGGATAGCTTCAGATTACCACCCAGGTAGAACTATCATTTTTATTTTCTACTGACACTGAATAGCCAATTGTGTGGCTGGGTTCAGTCTGTAAAGGAATAGTCTAATATGCATTTTCTATATGGTTGCTACAGCAGTTTAATTTCCTATCTTATGTGTGCTATGGATGGCTCTGAGGAATTGATGAGCCATTAGTCAAGGAAATCCTAGAATTTGGGCAGCAACAGCACTAGGTCTTTTGGTAATTTTGAAAATGAAAAAAAACAAATGTTCCGGGAGGGTCCTCTTCAGACAGACAACTCTCCCAACAAATCATGAGGCACACATAGAATGTTTGCAGCAAAACCTTTGCAGTGGTTTATGGTTGGGCAACATGCGGATAAGGCAGTGACATAAGAAAGTCGGATGTCCCAACTCCGCCCTTTCCTCTATGCCAAACTGACGCTGCTACACTGGGACACTGGTACATTGTGGGAGGCAACTCGTATGTCTAAAGACTAATGAGTTATTCTAGGCACAATGTAAAGGCACAGATCAAGCACATGCAGCTCGTCTGGTTGTGACGGTGCGACTTGGGTTTGCCAGCTTCGTTCTCTTTCGTCTGAAGACCTCTAACATCTTGCCACCCTTTTCTTGTCACGGCGCAGCTCTATAGCAGTAATTATATCATCAGTCTATGTATTTATGACATTGTAGTGTGCAACTCAGTTTACAAACAGTTGGTTAGGAGGTTGTTTTTGAGTTGTTATTACAATACAATATAACTAAACTAATGCACCAAGTTATCCCATTTTCACTGTATAATCAATCAAATGTATGTTAATTTTATACACAAAAGTATAAATGTTAATCGGACCACAGACAGTATATATGATGCATATTAGGTGGTGGGCCGTAGCAAGCTATCTGCATTAGTTTTCCCGAGATGATCGATCTATGTTGAGGGAGGAGCTGTTTTTTTTAAATATATTGTGCATATTTATTTATTCTGAACATATTTCTGTTTGTTGACAATGTCAGTTCTCGCAAAATAATTCTAAAAACTTACTTTTATGTTGGTCCGTGCTATCCTGGACCCTTGGGACGTCACAACCCCATTGAAGTTTAAATGTAAAATGGTTAGGGTGTATGGTAGGACGTCCCAAAGATTCCGGATAGCGTTGACCCTTCTATGTTCGCTAGTTGGACAGGCAAACGTCGCCGAGTACTAAACTGTAAACTAATCAAACGTGTGTAATATCCATCGTACTATCTCTGCTGATCACATCACGTTATCTGTACCTAAGGTTGTAGACAGCTGGTGACAGCGCGAGAGAGATCTCCATCTGACAAACTGCTATCAGGTAGTCTTTTTTTTCTTCTAACGATTTAGTTATAGAAACGTGTTACCATCAATGCAAGCTGTAAAACTACTCCCAATTTAGAACGCAGCAACCTTAGTAATGTATCTAACTTACTGGTTAGCTAGTTACAAGAAGTAAATAGGGGGAAAAAGCACAGTCAGCCAATTAATTGTGCAAGTTCTCCCACTTAAAAAGATGGAGAGGGCCTGTAAATTTCATCATAGGTACACGTCAACTATGACAGACAAAATGAGATTTTTTCAGAAAATCATATTGTAGGATTTTTTTATTAATTTATTTTGCAAATTATGGTGGAAAATAAGTACTTGGTCAATAACAAAAGTTTCTCAATAATTTGTTATATACCTGCTGTTGGCAATGAAATAAACTTTGTGTAAGTTTCGTTACACACTGTTGCTGGTGGTTTGGCCCATTTATGCAGATTCTCTAGAGCAGGATGTTTACCAGTGGGCAACACAGACTTTCAACTCCCTCCAAAGATTTTCTATGGGGTTGAGATTGGAGACTGGCTAGGCTACTCCAGGACCTTTTGGCATGGTTAGGTTACTTCTGCTTCCCGGGCGGTGTGTTTGGGATCATTGCTGGAAAGACTCCAGCCAATGCGTTTCATCTTCAATGCCCTTGCTGATGGAAGGAGGTTTTCACACAATTACGATAATGGCCCCATTCATTCTTTCCTTTACACGGATAACCGGTCCCTTTGCAGTGGTAATTGAGCCCCAAGCATGATGTTTCCACCCCCATGCTTCACAGTAGGTATGGTGTTTTTTGGATGCAACTCAGCATTCTTTGACCTCCAAACACGACGAGCTGAGTTTTTGCCAAAAAGTATATTTTGGTTTATTGACCATAAGGACATTCTCCCAATCCTCTTCTGGATCATCCAAATGCACTCTAGCAAACTTCAGATGGGCCTGGAATGTACTGGCTTGAACAGGGGGACACGCCTGGCACTGCAGGATTTGAGTCTCAAGGCATAGTGTGCCATTGATGGTAGGCGTCGTTACTTTGGTCCAGCTCTCTGCAGGTATTCACTAGGTCCCCGGGGTGGAATTTTGCTCACTGGGTTCTTGTGGATCATTTTGATTCACGGGTGAGATTTTGCGTGAAGCCTCAGATCGAGGGAGATTATCAGTGGTCTTGTATGTTTCATTTTCTAATAATTGTTCTACAGTTGATTTCTTCAAACCAAGCTGCTTTACTCTATTGCAGATTCAGTTTTCCAGCCTGGTGCAGGTCTACAATTTTGTTTCTGGTGTCTTTGACAGCGCTGTGGTTTGGGCCATAGTGGAGTTTGGAGTGTGACTGTTTGAGGTTGTGGAAGGTGTTTTATATGATAACAAGTTAACAGGTACATTAATACAGGTAACGAGTGGAGGACAGAGGAGAATTTCAAAGAAGAAGTTAAGGTTGTGAGAGCCAGAAATCTTGCTTGTTTGTATAGGTGACCAAATACTTATTTTCCTACCATAATTTGGTAAATAAAATGAAAATCCAACAATGTGATTTTGATTTTTTCTCTCAATTTGTCTGTGGTAGTTGACGGTAACTATGATGAAAATTACAGGCCTCTCTCATCTTTTTTATGGGAGAACTTGCACAATTGTTGGCTGACTAAATACTTTTTCCCCATCAGGGTGTTGCTAGCAGGAGAATATAGATGGGTTAAATGTATGGAAGACACATTTGAAGTTGAATGATTAGTTGTATAACTGACTAGATCCCCCCATTACTAGTAGCATGTATTTGGGGATAAGGAGCGTTTAAGTATCGTATTACAATGTAATTTAAGATTAAAAAGTATTGGACAAAGAAAATAAGGCAGGACTTATCAATTTCTATTTACTGACAAAAAGAAAAATGAACATATCCTGTAATAGTTGGAGTAGGATGATTGAAAGAGCACCTGCCTCAGACTGTCAAGGATGTCCTTGCCCTCGAGAGATCAACCAAGTGCAGCATGGACTGGATTCACTCACCCGTGAGGAGAACCATCCTACCGAGTTGAACTAGCCCCTCTGTCACAATTTGTGACATTAGGAACACGTGCATTTGCCTGTTGTCTTTTCATTGTGGATTGACATGGATTGAGTTGAATAACAGCACTGCAGATGCACGTGTAGTGACCATTCATTACGTCACTACATTTGTCTCCCATGATCCCATTTACCAAGTCCTGCAGTTTGAAACTAAACTCCTGCCGGACACTATTTAGACATTGGGACTACATATGCTTTTGCCTGTTACACAGTCCAGTGTGCATTTTAGAGTTGAAGAACACCAACTACAGATACAAGTAGTGTGTTTTAGATTGAAATATAATTAATGTAGTTTGAACAGGTGACAAACCAGATTATTTTATCATTTGAGCATGCAGTGGTGAGAATTATATATACGGGCATAGATGGTAAAGTTCTCTGCTTCTGGACCACAAAAGCTTTAGATTGCATTCTGCTAAGGCACTGGCTCTCTCTCACATGGGCTACATTGGGATCCTTTCACATGCCCATGGGGCCTGGGCATACAAATGATCCAAGAGAGAAGGGGGAATATAAGCAAGCGATTGATTACATGCCTACAGTCTCCATCTGAGGCCCAAAGCGGGCATTTAGTTATAGTAAAGCTCTATTTATGGCCCTACAGTAACATTGTAAGATTGTGCACTCCATGGCACTTGATATACATTGATTGGTAGGTTACACTATATTTAGATATTTCAAATACTGCCTGAGACATCTTTGCTATTTGTTCGATCAGCCCAATGGTGAAACACATTGTGATGGAGTTTCTGTGCTAATGTACAGTATATGCATGATGTGCTACATTACAGGAAAATATGTCTAACTCAGTATAGTTAGTAGAATAATGTAATGGATTGGCAAGATTTTGACACTGGTGGCCAACTTTTAGAAGGTTAGTAGGAAAGTTAATCATTTAAAACATAAAATATAACATTACTGGAATATTTAGTATTGGAAACTCAACTATAATTTCCCAGACTGCTTTTTCTATAATCCTACAGACTTCTTTATCATCTTCCATACTCAATTCAATGCATCCAACATTTTGCATGCTCGAATTTTTACAGCATTGGGCAGCTAAGCTATTTGAGAACTAATCTGGATTTAGAAATCAAACTGGTTATCGTATTGCAGAGCACATTGTACAACTGTTTTTAGAGAAGATATTGCAAGGTATTATATGTGTAGGTATGCCTTATGTATTGGTTAATATGCATGATATGCAGTTGTCATTTTTAAACTCAAATATGAAAATCCTCCATCTACATGCTTTATTTGGGTTTTACGCACAGTATATGATTGTATGTTTTTTTACCCTGCAGCAAGTTACTTGAAATGAGACAATCATGCTAAAACAGACAGAGATAGCTAACGAAACACTAGCTTCCTGAGCAGGCACATTGACGTTTACAATATTTAGTTGGCCCGTAGCTAGTCAAATGAAACATTGGCTAGCTTTCAATAAATTGTCTAAAAGGTAAACGAAGCATATGAACAAGACCATTCATATTGCATGGCATATTTAAGGAACTCGAAAACGGATATTTATCTTATTTTAGTTTTGGGAGCTAACGTTAGTTAGTTTAACACAATTAGCTAGAGTTTAGGGATAGGGGGATAAAAACAAATAAATCTATTATTTGATGAAACCGAATTTGGCCTTTAATGCTCATACATGGGAAAATAGATAATAAAATAATAAAAGGAAGTGTTGGTGGGTGGACATGATAGATCTAGTGATGTGGACACGAGGAAGGAAGTTGTGCCTCCCACTACAGCCTCATCGATGTGAATGGGGGGGTGCCGGCCATCCGTTTTGTAGTCATAGTTGTTTGTGATGAGGGGAGAGGGGTTTGGCACCACACTGCCAGGTCTTGACCTCATCCCTATAGAGTATCATCGCTGCCGATCAGGTTACAACGTCATGGTTGTCATCGCCAGCAAACTTTAATGATGGTGTTGGAGCGCGGCGCTGCCAACGAAGTATGGGTGAATGTGGGAGAGGATGGATAAGACAACCCGAGGGGCACCGGTTGAGGGTCAGCGCATGGGGATGTGTTGTTGGATTATCCTCGCTACCTGGGGCACTGTCAGGAAGTCAACATCCAGTTGCAAGAGGGGAGGAGTTCAGTCCCAGGGTCCTTAGCTTAGTGATGAGCTTGGCTGGCAACTATGGGTGTTGAACGTGAGCTGTAGTAATGAACAGCATTTAATAGTTACTTGTCCAGGTGGAAGAGGGTAGTGTGGAGTGAATAGGAGATTGTGAATCTGTGGATCTGTTGGGGGGTATGCGATAGGGTGTTGGGATGATGGTGTTGATGTGAGCTATGACAGCCTTCCCAAAGCATTTCATGGCTACAGATGGGAGTGCTAAGGATAGTATTTAGACAGTTTAACTTGGCATTTTTGGGCACAGTGTGGACCATGGTGGTCTGCTTGAAACATGAGGTGATTACAGTGACAGTCAGAAGGTTGACAATGTAGGAAGACCCTGCTGCCGGTCAGAGCAGAGCTTGACCGGTAATGGCTGCGGCTTGAGAAAACTAGTTTAGACATGGGATGGAGAATGATCACAATTTGTCTGGAACAGTTGGTGTTTCTCATGCATGGGTCAGAGGTCGCTCGCCTCGGAGCCGAAGATTTAGCTCGCCTGTAGGCTCGCCAAGACCACTGGGCAGCTCGGGTGAAATCTGTGATAGTAAGCTGCCACATCCGACAAGCGGTCAGAGCTATGGGAGATTGTCTGTATTGACACTTTGCCGTTTCATGGTTATGGAGGTGAGGGGATTTTTATAGGGGATTAGTGTCAGATCCTTGAAAGTGGCAGAAACTTATCAGTGCAAGTTGCGAATCATGGGAATAATTATTATGGGGGAGTTTTGCGCCGATGCACTTATTAATGAAGCGGTGATAGATGTGGTAAACTCTCAATGCCATGGATGAATCCCGGAAAACATGGTTCCAGTCTGTGCTAGCGAAACAGTGGTTCTTAGACACGCTTATCAGAACGATTGAGCTATACTGGTATATATAGTTGTAGGAGGGATAGAGTTATGGTTGATTTGGCAAATGGAGGGCGAGGGAGAGCTTGCTTGTATGCGTTTCTGTGTGTGGAGTAAAGGTGATCTAGAGTTTTTTTGCCTCTAGTTGCACAGATATGGTGAAATTAGGGTGTAAAAACGGATTTCAGTTTTCCTGCATTCAAATCAACTGTCACTCAGGGGCGAGATGGATGAGCATTTTCGTTTGCTTAGTAGCGTGTCTTATAGTGCCAGCATCGTTTTGTGGTGGTAAATAGACAATGAAACCGGAGACCCATGGGCGCACAATTGCCCAGTGCCACCAGGGTAGGGAGGGAATGGCCGGCAGGGGATGTAGCTTAGTTGGTAGAGCATGGAGCGCTGCAACGCCAGGGTTGGGGTGATTTATGGGGGGAAGCACAGTATGAATTAAAAATAAAATTATGTATGCACTCACTAACTGTAAGTCGCTTCTGGATAAGAGCATTACAAATGACTAAAATGTAATGTAAATGTATATGGCTCTACAGCTTATCATGAGGTATTTAACTCCTTAATATTAGAGATCGCTGTACTCAGCTACAGTAAAAGAACACACTTCCCCCTTGAGTTTGCTACTTCAGACGCTGTCAGCTAGTTTGCAGTCTGCCGATATAGAAAAAACATCCAGATGTATATTGATCCATGCCTTGTTCTGCCACCACTCTGAGAAACAGGTCCCGTGATAGGTTAGTCTGAACAAGGTTGAAAATGAGGGCAAAACACTTTTACTGAAACGCGATTAAGTGAATTGGCCTGTAAAATAATAAATAAATAAAAATAATTAACTCAACGGAGCTCGCTCTAGTTTGTTCTCCAGATTGCACGCTCGCCAATAGAATGGAGGGTAGAGGCGGTTATGTATTAGCCAACATAGTTTTGTATTGTGGGTGCCTGCACGTGGCTTTAGATAAATTTTTTTATTTTACAAGTCTAGGATTAGGGCTGGTTCGGTGAGAGTGTATGTTCATGCGTCTCTGACCGAAGAAGGAGAAATCTTTATCAAATCGAGGTTAGTGATATCGCTGTTTGATGTCAGAAGCTCTTTTGGTATAGGAAACAGGCGATGAAACATTATGATAGGAAAAAAAACCCTGCATGAATTGGTCAGGAGCCAATAAAATGGAGCTATCATTGCAGGCATTCGGATCCCTCATGACCTAGGTTGGATATGACTCAACATTGTCAGCCAGTGAGGGATCAGCTAATGAAGTTGGCCACCGAGAGAGCCTCTATCATTGTTTATAGTTGAAATGTATTTTTTCTGAGAATAAAAAGAATTGACAAATACATTTTAAAGTAATTATAAGAATATTTCATTGTCATATAAAAACAAAATCTGCTCCCCCCTCTCGACGTAGATCGATTAACTTCACTGTTTTAGGGTGTTGGACGCAGTCCACGCCACCTAATGTATTGATAAAGTTGAAATATGGATATTTCAAAATCTGATTGGATACATCACCGTCAATCAATTGTGATTGTCGGAATAGAAACGTGAAAGAAAGGCATATGAATTATTCACACCGATAGTGTGGGTTAATATGTATGTGGTATAATGGAAGAAGCCTTGCTAGACTGCGGGTGGTGTTTTCGCCTTGACGAAGAAAGGGCGCAAAGGCGGGCTGCTGGTTTCTGTATTCCGAGAAAAATGGACAGCCAGGGAAGGAAAGGTTTGTGACAATGGGACGGGGTAAGCTTACAAACCGTGACGGTTTATCGTCAAATTATGAGCGTTCCGGGCGTTGTGCTGTAGCATTTTGGCAGAGGAGAATGGGGAGGAACAGGAAGTAGCTCGTTTCATTGCTAGCTATAGCACGGTTGGGTGTGTAGTAAAGGAATTTGTTGTAGCTTGTAATTAGTATGATTCATTGGGGTGGAGCATCTGTCAATTAGAGGTGGAAATTACACCGGTGGTGGAATGTTTAGTGTAATGATTTATAGAATGTGAATCAGTAGCATAATATTGATTGTGCAGCTGTGGCTGCTGTGTGAATTGCGAACTCGAATCGTCTGGAGCTGGAGTTAGGCGGTTGGGCTGAGCAAGCTAATAGCTAGTATCTGAACGTTACAAATCACTTAAATCTCAGTTCTTGCCACATTTAGCTACATCAACTATTTCTTCATCAGACATCATTACCTGCATTTCCATCCCTTGTTTCAATTTGATTGTTAGCTCAAACTCAACAAGATAAGGGTTTCTGTAAGAACTTGACAGCATCATGTAAAATGAATTGGGAAGGAAAAGAGGGTGTTGTTTTATTAGTAATCAAATGTTTAGATCAGTGTGTTACAAAGAATGATGATCAGCATATGTAGCCTGCCCTCAACGAAACCAAATTGTAGATTATATGCTAATGTTGATGTTGGTTGGAATGAGGATTTGTGCATTATAGTTTTATAAACTAGGCAGCAACAAACAAGTATTACAATTAAAGTATTGCTAAGTGTGAACTGCTGAACAAGGCAAGTTAAACCAACTAAATTTGTCTGAGTAGTAGATAATGATGCTTATTTTGTACAGTGAGGGAAGTCAGGAAAACCATTCTTCACATGTAAGGAGTTATCAGATCTATTGCAACTCTCTTGTAAAATATGTTTGTAAACATGAGTATCGGGCTGAAATTGACAAAATGGTTACTAAAGTTTTAATTTCCACCATTTTACCTTTAAATACTATCATTATTAGCAGTCATTCAGTGGTTAGCTGAATCAGTCTCTCTCCAGCTACCTACCACAAATAAACGTATGCTGCTTACAGCCTTTGTTACACACTTCAAATAAAAACAGCTCTGATAGCTATTATAGCTCGGGAGTGTAAATGGGAACGCTGGACACTGTAGACTACCTTCATGCCTTAATTCCCCTTCCTCTCTGAGCTGATAATGCCATGTCTACTTGATGATGCATGTTATACACTTATTTATTCTTATTATTTGAAGGTTGAGAATGATGAAGATCTACTTTATAATGTTCGGAAAGTATTAGACCCCTTAACTTTTTCCACATTTTGTTACATTACAGCCTTATCTCTAAAATTAAAAAATTATCAGCAATCTATGACAATACCCCATAATCACAAAGCAACATGTTTTGTAATTTTGCAAATGTATTAATAATGGAAACTGAAATACTCTTATTTGTAAAATTACCTTGCTATGAGGACTCAAAATTGAGTTATGAGGTGCATCCTGTTTACAATGATCACCTCTTGATGATGTTTTAAATGATTGTAGAAACATTGGGAAAATTCAATTGATTGGACATGATTTGGAAAGGCACACACCTGTCCATATAAGGTCCCACAGTAATAACAGTGCATGTCAGAGGTTGCTAAAACCAAGCCATGAGGTTGATGAATTGTTGTAGAGGTGCGAAGACAGGATTGAATGTGAGGCACATATCTGGGAAAGGGTACAAATGTTGCAGCATTGTGGATATATTTTAAATGGAAGAAGATTGCTCAGTTTGACCACCCGGAGAAGGGCCTGGTCAGGGAGGTGACCAAGAACCTAATGGTCACTCTTGACAGAGCTCTAGAGATCCTGTGGAGATGGGAGAACCTCTTCAGAAGGACAACCATTCGAGCACTCACTAATCAGGCCTTTATGTTGAGTGGTGCGAGGAACCAATCCTCAGTAAAAGGCACATGACAGCCCGCTGGAGCTTTGCCAAAAGGCACCAATAGGTCATACATGAGAAACAAGATTCTCTGGTCTGATGAAACCACGATTGAACCTTCTTTGGCCTGGAATGCCAAGCGTCACGTCTGGAGGAAAATCTGGCACCATCCCCTGCACAGGTGAAGCGGCGTGGTGGTGGTGGTAGCATCAGTGCTCCTGAGTGGAGCAGTGGCTCAACACCTGTGCATGGCAAAGCTAACTGTGCCACTAGAGATCCTGGGCCGAATCCAGGCCTTTGCCTGTAGGGCCGCGACCGGGAGACCTGCTATGGGCGGCACAAACATCTGGCCCAGGGTAAGGGAAAGCAGGGATGAAGTTGATAGAGCATGGTGTTTGTAACGCCAGGTTGTGGGTGATCACCAGTATAAAAAATATGTATAATGTGGGGATAAGAGCGTTGACAAATGACTTAAATGTAAATGTAAATGGGATGTTTTTCAGCTGGTAGGGACTGGGAGACTAGTCAGGATTGAGGCAAAGATGAACGGAGTAAAGTACAGAGAGATCCTTGATGTTCAGGAGCACTCAGGACTCAGATCAAGAAGGCTCACTCTTCAACAGGACAACAACCCAAGCACACAGCAAAGACAGCGCAGGAGTGGAGCCTTGGGACAAGTCCCTGAATGGTTTTGAGTGGCTAGCCAGAGCTCCGGACTTCAACCCTTAATCGAACATCTCTGAGAGAGACTCTGAAAATAAAGCAGTGAGGCAACGTTCATCCAACCTGACAGAGCTTGAGAGGATCTGCAGAGAAGAAATGGGAGAAACTCCCCAAAAAGTGGAAGCGATACCCAAGAAGACTTGAGGTGTAATCACTGCTAAAGGTGCTTGAACAAAGTACTGAGTAGAGGGTTGAATATTATGTAAATGTGATATTTTAATATATATATATATATATATATGGTTTTTAAATTAGCAAACATTTCTGAAAAACGTGTTTTTGCTTTGTCATTATGGGGATTGTGTGTAGGATTAGAGGGGGAAAACAATTTAATCAATTTTGGAATAAGGTGTAACTTAACAAAATGGAAAAGTAAGGGGAGGACTGTGAAGTGTAATGTAACGTAGGTGAAAGAAGGAAGATTATGTAATGAATATTAAAAAGAAATCTAAGGGATTTTAAACATACATAGAAAAGTATTATGATAAGGCAGGATTTTGAAGTAAACCCAGTACAACTCTAACAGGTTTGAAATGAAATTTACATAGGTTTTCTAATAATCCAAGCTGAGTGGTAATCAGTAGTGATTGTGTGGGTACACTGCGTAACTTCTCGTAACCCCCCTGAGAGTGTTCACAAACAAAGTAGGGTGGAGTTGTCCCTAGATGCTGGTTTTGTTTTTTGCATTTCACTAATGGTTAGGGATTTGGGAGGGCAAGCTGATCCTAGATCTGATCAGAACAAAAACCAAGTGGATCAAAGTACAGAAGGGTGGGAAGGAAGGATTATTATTATCGATCAGGCTAGGTTATGTAGAGTTATTGGGCTAAAAGGTTTTTTTTAATGGAGTTGGGCTAACTACTTTGATCAGATTTCTAGTATTTGGCTATAGGTTATTATTGATCCCCTTCATTAGTTTTGTATTTCTGTGTGTATGATCAACTGCATAATGTTTGTACTGACCCTGCCTTTGTTCCTTTATTCTTAGTTTGTGAACAAAGCGGCTATGCAGTCAATTCGTAGAGCATATTTTCCCTGCGTTGGTTGGCAGGCCAATTATTCGTTACATGCTAAAGGGAAACATTGAGATCAAGGTAATCCTACTGATTACTACAGGGAGTGTTAGATCCGTTTGATATTAGATAAAAACATGTATTTTATTAATTAATAAAGAAAGTGGTAATAACCCGTTTTGAAAGGTCATATAAATATTGCATATTTTTTTTTAACAGAACAAACTTGAATTTTAGTCAACAGTATTAGTATGGTGTGTTGAGTGAATAAGAATAATGTAATATGGGTCTGTTTTGTTATTTGTACTCTATCATCTGGGGAAAGGGGGATACTAGTAGTTGTATAATTTAATTATTAACCAAAATGTGTTTCTGGCTTTTACCCCTGAATCAGAGAGGTGGTGGGGCTGCTTGATCGACGCACATCGGGGGTGGGTTGGGTGGGTGTTAACTGCCTTGCCCAAGGGTCGTAACAGCATTTTTTTCCCACCTTGCCTAGGGATTAAACCAGCGACCTTTTGGTTAAGGGGCTAACAGTTCTTAACTTTCGCTAGGCAATTTCTAATAGCGCTCATGAATAGGACATTTTCTTTTTTGTGGAGATTTAGGAAGTTCTGGAAATGACTGCAATGATTGTGGAGTAGATTATGGTTCTAAGGTTTTCTTTTTCAGAAGAAACTACATGGAGAATGGTGCACATTTCTTGATTTACACTACTTTATGTTAGATTACATTTTGCTTAGTCCCTCCACTGAGAATCCTGTTTGAGCAATTTTCCTGACACTTATCCTGGACAAGGAAGCTTATTTTAATGGAGATTCTCATATTATGACTATGCTTTAGTCTAGGCCTAAATCTGTGTTTTGGAAACAGCCCTTTGAGTTTAGTTTCGTAGGTATTTGAGAGTTTAAAAATGATTTCATGAGGGGAAATCAACAATCTAACACATGGTCCTATGGGAAACGAGGAAACCTACCATGGCTGGCTAAGTCCAATGCAATTATAGTGCACTACTTGAACCCTATGGGCCTGATCAAAAGTAGGCACTGCATAGGGAATAGGGTGCCATTTGGGACACAGCACATGATTTGTTGATTTAGTTAGATGTGTGCACTTAGTCTGTTATCAGGGGTTCTACATAAAATCCCATGATAACATTGCAGCATTATATGAGCGGATGGGTGGGCGTCGTGGCAATGGTTTTTGAAGGACACTCTGATTCACCTCTGACCTTGGCCTCCTCTGTCCCCCTCTCTCTCTGTTCTTATCTTCTGACCCTCTGCTCCTCATCCCTCTCTTCCTCCCACCTCCCCCCCTTTCTCTCCTGTTGGAGGTAGAATAACAGAAAAGATGGTAAGTGTGTATGTTTGCAGATTCATGGGCCCCTGCTGTCTGCGTGACACAGAGGAATGTCTGCGCTGTCATGGTAGCTAGTGGTTGTTTTCGTTTGAGAGATATGTAATTGTTGACCTCTCATTCCCCCTCACTACTCTTTCCATGTGATGAAATGGTGTTGAAGTGTTTCCTTTTAAAATCAACACGTTAAATACAGTGGTTGGAAAAACAAAGACAGACATTCATGTCTTGAGTACAGACAAGCAGCTGCAGGTGAAGGAAACCGGATATATGTTAGCAGAGGAAATAGAGAAGGGGAAATATGTCTGCTTGGCTAAAAGTTAAAATAAACCAAGCTTGCTCCTCATAGCATAAGAAATCATCAATTGAGCATGAGTTTTCAAATGTGCTCTTCGCCAACATGAATGACCTGTTTGTTTGGTGAGAAGAAAGCTAGACTATTCTGAGTTTTGGGTTCCTATACTGTCAAGTTATAGACATTTTAATAGGATTTGCCCAATTAACCAAAAGGATTCCATTTTACTAACAGTGTGTCTGACTGCATGGCTGGAATCTCTATCTAATGTATCCTTCACTACTCGCTGCGAGCAATGCGAGGAGCAGATTGAAGTGATCAAAAGAAGTGGCAGAATGACTAGATGTTGACTACAACTAGATAAGTGATGCTTGGAATTGTTTAACCTTTGGCCAACACCTCCCTTGGTTTGGTGGCATGCACATTTCCTCATTTTAGGAAGTTTTTAGGGGTTGGTAGTGTATTTTAAGATGCGTGATGTCTTTTGTGAATTGTTATTCAACCCAGATCTATCAGCCTCCTTTGTGTTGCGTGGTAGGTCGCACTGACAGTAGTTGTTGCTGTGGTAATCAATGACTCTGGATGGAGGACAATGCAACGCCTCTATGCAGTAATATTCAACGGCCAATGCACTATTACCCCAAAACGGGTGTTATTTAAAAGTACGACCTGGTTTTGATTGATAAAGGATTTATCCAGACCTGAGGGGGGGATGAGGCGAGCGAAGTGCGCATGCTGGAGGTGAACTACCATGGAGAACGGCATCGGAGGAACTGGGATGACAGAAGGCACTGGGACTACACCTTTGGTCCCGGAAAGCTCAAACATCGACTTCGCGCAACTGCAAGATCCTGCTCACCGAAAGCCGCCATGAACCTAAATCCAAGAACCGCGAGAAGAATTGAGGTGCGTATAATTTTTAAAGGGTGTTTTGTAACTCCACAACTACCAAATCGTTTTCAGAGGACAGAACATGCTTTAGTTGAAGTGTGTGGTATTCTGGAGGAGATTCCTGTAAGGCCTTTTATAAGGCCTTTTAAATGATTATCAGTCAAGTAACAGTGGACGCTCTGTGCTGAGGAGACACCTTCGAAGCGCTCCCGCTAAGGAGGTTTATCTTGAGAGTGAAGCAGATGGATAAGTGAGCAGTGCTTGCCTGGAGACCTGGGTTAACAAGATTTGATAAAATATGAATGATGAGTGTCTGGAGTTACATAGGTGGAGTGAATTTTGGGACTATATTGCTTCCATTGCTATCGCAAGGGTCAATCAACCACAGCTAAAGTATTTGAGAGATTTGTAATAATATTTGAACTCAGGTCTGCTGCCTGGCGTACAGCTGTGGGACAGACAGAGCCACTGTTATTAATGATTCAGGGCTGTCCTTCAGTGGGGTGAGGATAAGTCCTTATCCCCCTTTTCACCCATTTATACTTCAGGTTTATTAACATGGAGGTTTATTCCTTGTGAGGGGAAGAGTGTTAGATGTTGGTTTTTAGAGTGCAAAATGAAAAACAAAGTAATTTGTATAAGTGAAGTTTTTTTTTGGCAGTGACTATAATTCAGTGACATACTTCTCGCACTCCCTACCTTTTTCCAGGTGATGTTGAGAAGTTCTCTTTGGGGTTTATATAGCCATCCAAGCTGTGCCTACACTACTCAAGGTAGGTTTTTAAAACAAAATGAGGAAAGAAGAGTATACCAACTCAGTGGAGAGCACTGGGTACCTGAGATTTCACCAAATCGAATTGCAAGTAAATACTTTTTAGAACACATGAGAAGAACCCGTAATTACTTTTGCTAGTTCTACAGGTATAATAATTATTTTAGGATACATTTTCGTATAGAAATGACCAGGTATTTTATTTTTTTAAATGGTTATTAGTTAGTAGTTAAACTAATAACCTATGAGTTACTTGTTTGTTTCTTTGGGAAACAAATTAAAATAATTTATTTGGAAACAGATAGTTACCAATTATTTTAAGTACATTGTGAAAGTACCATTGACACCACATCCTTCAATATAAATATAGTATCATAAAATAAAGTGCTTCCATTTGTGAAGGATTTGCTTGTATTTATAACATCGAGGTTTTTTGGAAAAATGAACACAGGAGATGAGATGAAACAGGGTGAATGTGTGGGACCCAGTGGCAGGACATTGAAAATGAGAGGAATAGGTAGGGAATGTGTTCCATACTAGACTTTCATTGGCCAGACATTTTGTAGGGATTGTAGCTTTATTGGCCTGTAATTTGTTTGATATTGAACCAATATATTCTGACGGAAAACTCTTGAAATTAAGAAATCGGTATTAACAATTAATAAAAAGCCGTTCAAACAAGTAATGACAGAAATGGTCTATAATGTTGATATGGGCTTTGGAAAATGTGTTTTTTCACTGGCCCATTCTGATGTTGGCACTGGTGTGTTTTTTAGGTTATGGAGGGGTGGTGGTGGATTGGGATGGAGTTACCCACATCTGCGTGACGAAGGCCGCCCACCTGACCCGACGCCTGGACATTGCAGGTATATTTGGGATATCACGCGCTACATCAAGGAACACACGTGACTCTGAGTCTTAAAATGTCTGTCAGAAACGACTTAGCCCCTGAAAGGAGGCTGTGATAGGAGAAGACTGAATAACACACTATGATGGATATTGCACCTTGCCCATTGGAGCTAAAAATACCAATTTTTTCAGATCTACACAAGAGCCAGGGGAACTAACTAGGGGTGATTACTACAGGGCTGATAATTTATTTCCCTCATGAGTATGGGTCTGGATGACTTGCCAGTGGAAAGCAGTGATTAAAACTACACCCTGTTCATTATTACATGTCAAGATTTGTGAGGAGAGATTAGGAAAAGGTGACTATTTTTAAAAAGAGATTCAAAAATGAATTTTGAGTTTGACAACTATGAGATCTCTGCAAAACCAATCAAACCCATCCTTGACCTCTGACCTTTATCCATCGGGTTCAGCTAAGGTTTAATGAGAGGGGCTACGCAACATCGGCGGATGAGACGGGTGGCGTATGATGAAGGAGAAGCTGTGGCATAGAAAAAAGGAGAGGAAGCGGGGGAGACCACGGTTGGTGAGTCCTAACGGTAGTAACAAATATATGCTTGGTGAGTCTAACGGTAGTAATAGCCTTGCACGGTATCATGCTGGCTCGAAGTCTGGCACGGTCAGTAACAGCCTTGGCAGGTCAATACATAGTTAACGGTAGTAATCTTACACGGATCATGCGGTTTGAGTCAACATAGTAACAGTAACGGCCAAGGGTGGAGTCCTACACGAACATTTGACACGGTATCATGCTGGTGAGTCCTACACCGGTCAGTAACAGCTCTTACACGGTCACGTGTGCTGCGATCTACACGAGCCGTAACAGCTTACACGGATGCTGGCTCGTGTCCTACACGGTCAGTAACAGCCTTACACGGTCATCATGCTGGTTTAGTCCTAAGCAGTCAGTAATCGTCTTACACGGTCATCATGCTGGTTGTGTCTACAGGTAGTAACAGCCTTATAAGGTCATCATGCTGGTCGAGTCCTATATCGGCTGCAACAGTCTTACACGGTATCATGCTGGTTCGATATACTTTCAGTTCATGTCTGTTAACTACTCACCACAGTGGAACCTTTGTTTTGTATAGAAGCAATGGAAAGGAAATGTTTTATGGTAAGTTAGGTAGTATAACCCCTGTTTCAATCAAAATATTTCTCCTGTTGTTTTGTGTGAATTGTGAGCAACCCTGCTTTGTCATCTAAACAGCACAATTGAGATCAGTGTTGACTAGTTACTTGGAAAAGTAATATTACTAGATACATTTATAAAAAAGTAAAGATAATGTATAATAACTTGGTGGAAAGTAATGATTATATTAGTAGTTATATTACTTTTGTTACTTTCATGATTTTTTTTTTTTTTTAAATTAATTGTTTGCTTGATGTGAGGGAAGTGGCATACCAAAGATGGGTACTTACTAACTCAGGTTTGAGCACCAGTTTTATTGTGGGCTCTCCTGAGAATGTATATAAAATCTATCATATATACTGTAAGCCAAACATCTGTACAGATTTCCTATCATTTCATTCAAAATATTTTTCAGCGCATGTTATAGAGATGTATAATGTGGCACATTTGTTCAGGACAGGAAAGCCTCTAAGGGCTTTGCTATCACAGAAGTTTAATAAATGGCAAAGATCAGAGGTGCATCCCTCTATATATTTAGCATGACATTTCTCCAAACAGCCTCTCCGTCACGAGAAGTCAAATGAGAAGCAATGAGATGGATCGAACAGGTTTGGTAGAGAATTTGAAAGTAATGCAATGGATTTGACAGTGTAACTGTAATAATATTACCCAATTTGAAAAAGTTAAAAGAAAGTTATAAAAGTAATATGATTATGTAGCATATTTATAATGACACCCAACACTCCACCAGATTCTATTATTAAAGTTTATGGTAAGGGTAATCCCACACTAAGAATAAAAGGATTCATCTGTATTTCTGAGGACCGTTATATGGTAACACTACTTTGTATTAAATGTATATGAGATGATCAGATTATATTTTAGAATGGTAGGAACTATTATTTAGTGTGGGAGGAGCTCTTGAACCAGTGGATGGCCCCAGGTTACTTAGTCAAGTCAACCACGTGCACAGATCCCTGGGCTAACTGAGTTCGATGGCCGGGAGGTGGCAGAACCACTGAACCGCGAGTCCCTGTGATGTAAAGAGGGGAGGATGAATTTTCATATGTGTGGCGTGGCGGCGGGCTACCTCCCTGTTTCCCTGTCCAAGGAGAGGGAAGGAGAAAGAGGACAGAGGATGGAACAAGAGCAGTATCAATGCGTTGAAGAAACAACTCCCCCCATCGGCGTGACATCATTTCTGTGGCCAGACTTCCACACAACGTGTTGACCTGTTTTCTGTTTTGACTCAGACTAAATAGCAAATGGACCTTTATGCTATAGCAGCTCCGCCACGCCCAAAAGGCCGTCTGTCAGCCAGTTAATCTGACCAGAGGGAGAGAGACTCATACTTAACGTTGCCAGTGTCAAACAGTGTTATTGTCATCTCTAGCCTAGCATTGCCTTCCGATTTCCCTTAGCAGCACACCAACATGAAGAAATTTATTGTCCTGTCTTGATGTCAACTAAATGCTTGTGTGAATGTTGTTCCTTCTGTGTCCTTAGCTCCCCTGACGGCAGGTGGATGATAAAGGTGGGAGGGGAGCTTGGGTTGAGGCCCCTGAGGCCTTTTCCAGCCTCACCTAATAAATGTGGAGGGAGTCGGGGTGGCAGAGCTCCTTTCAACACCATCAATGGCAGACATCGACACCAGGTACCGACAGACTCCTCACTTACTAATGATTAGTAACTTCCAATCCCCCCCCCCTTTCCCTTTCACTTCCTCTATCTCCCTTTTGCCATTTCATTAGTTCACGTCTAGTATTAGAGTGGATGCTCTTGGAGCAGTGTGATGGGTGTAGAACTGGGTATAGGCAAAACTCTCAGCAGTGCTATGATGGAATTAGGGCTGTCCCCGAATCAAAAGTTGTTTGGCGACATCAATCCATCAAAATGTTTAAATGTGTAGTTTTTCCATATATAAACACATCCTAATGTTATAACTGTAAACCAACTATACAGTGCATTCGAAAGTATTCAGGATTTGAGAGGCTTGGAGAGGGTTTGCAGAGAAGAATGGGAGAAACTCCCAAATCAGGGGTGCCAAGCTTGTAGCGCCATACCTAAGAAGACTCGAGGCTGTAATCGGCGTGCCAAAGGTGTTTACCAGACTGAGTAAAGTGTTGAGAATACTTATGTAAATGTGATACAATTTCTTTTTTATAGCAAAAATGGCTAAAAACCGTTTTTGATTAGTATTATTGGATATTGCAGGAAGATTGGAGAGAAAACTATTTAATCGATTTTAGAATAAGTAAACGTAATAAAATGTGGAAAGTCAAGTTGAATATTTCGGTCAAATTGTATGCACTCGAGCTTGTCAGATGCTTTAAGTGAACTGTTTGATGAAATAATTAACATAATGACTAGACAGAGTCGAATCGCAACGTTATTTGATTGTGGCTCAGACTCTGCTGCGCTGTGTTAAAAAAAATCCCTAATTTGTTTAGTAAAAACATTCCCTTATTTCCTCAACCCTTGCTCTCGCCACAGCATGACACGATGATTTCCATGCACGTGACCAATAGGGGCCAGACCTATAGCATATCATAATCACATCAATACAGAAACCGAACACGGACAGCAGAATGGAATGCGGAGGACATGACAAAAACTCAAACTGGGAATGTTTATGGTTGCTCAGGAGGTAAAGGGGAAGTCAGATGTGTGGGAATCAATTTGACTAGTTGTGGAAAATACTGGAGATTAAGAAAAATAAGGTAAGGAGCAAGCGCTGCGTGCATATTATATGTGCCAAACAGGTGCTGTTAGATTACAATATCATTTTTCTGACCGTTTTGGAACAATGTTAACAACACTAAATTAATTATAAGCGTACCAGAGAAGCTGTTGTAATGTTTTTTTGTAAAGCCTTTATTACAGCAAAGATTAAAAACAGCATTCATTCCTGAATGCAATTTCTGAAATGGAACGGTTTAGGCCTATTTATTGTTATGCTAATTATTCAATAGTCGCTTTATTTTATTTTAACTAAAATGCTTGATTGCATATCAAATCATGAATGACTCGTATGCTGTGTGATGACATTAACTAATACATTATTGATTGATACAGTAGCCTATATAAGTATTGAAATATAGGCCTAAGTAAGTTACGGTATTAAGACCATCTCTTTGGCCTACAGCTTGATGATGGTTATTCAAGGCTGCTATACTTATGACAATGACATTACTTATTATTATAATGATGATCATAATATTAATAACATTAAGGAGATCAAGGAAAAAGGAGGGTTATTATTATTATTATTATAATAAATACTTTTCTGACAATTTGGAAAGGTGTAAACACTAAATCAATTATAAATAATAGAGGCTGGTCTAATGAAAAAAAAAAAAAATATAAGCCTTTATTACAGCATAGCAAAGATGTAATAACAGCCGAATTTGTGAAATTGTTTATCCGACATGTGGTTGCATGAGGCTTGGTGCTCACAGAATCAGTAGGCTATTAAATAAACACTCAAACAGGCAATAGAAGTAGGATCTGTCTTATTTTTGTAGCGATATATATGGATGATTTATAAAGCCATGCACATTTAACAGTTAGGCTATTGATTATACACCTAATTAAGTTGGTTTCTCTCTCTCCTCACTTTTCTTAGACATGGCAAGTGCTGTTTTCTCATCTCCTAACTCTGCTGCTGCCTCCGCCGCATTGTTCTCAACACCAATATGCTGGGTAACTTTGCTATTATGCAAATAGAAACATGGCCTAGAAAAAGGCGCCAATTCAACAGGCGCACTGATGTGTTTCAGAACCGTGGACAGCGACCACTATCCAACGAGGGAGGAAGTGCATTTGTTATAAAATTATTTTGTATTAGTGTTGCACCATTGTTCTTATGTAATATAAACATATACAATTTCAGTAGCACATGTCTTAGACTGATGGACTGTGCCATCCCCACAGCCTCCACAATGGATCAGTCTACTCAGACAGGCGCGAATCAGACGGGTGTCTCGTACACCATGGTTTATTATTTTTTGCTACTGCTCGACTTAAGAAATCTCGGTTGACCAACAGCCTATCGACCAAACAGTCGACTAAATGGGAGTCGTCTAGATTAATTATCACAATCTTTCTCCATATTGTATTTTTGGCCTTCTATTCTCTACAGCCCTTCTCTTCCCTAAACATCCTCACTTCTCCTCAGGGCTGAATTCTACAAACACATTGTGGCAGAATGTTCTCTCTTCCTCTCTCCATGTCACCATTCTTATTCACCTGAAGTGATTTCTCTCCATTCCTCTTCCTTCCTCCATGTCTTCCTCTCCTTCCTAAACGTCTTCTCCTTCTCTCCACAGGTCTGAGTTCTACAAACACATAGTGCTGTCGGGGGCTCCACCATGTACCCTGGCCTTCCCTCTCGACTGGAGCGGGAGCTCAAGCAGCTCTACCTGGGCGCGTGCTGAAGGGAGACGTGGATAAGCTCTCGGTGAGGAACACACACAGAGTGCCATTTTATAGATTTACTTTTTAAGTAGCATGCTTTAAGTACATGTCATATTTTATTGTTGCTGTTTTTAGTGCCGGTTTTACTGTCCAATGTTTGGCTTTTAACCAGATGGACAACTACTAACGATTTTTACTATCTATTTTCTCACTGCAGTCATTTGATCGGCCACCAGAGGCGGTGTAGCCCTAAATTGAATTTGTGTACACAACCACAAGCAATGTGCTTCTTCAACACAGAGTGAACTATCTTTGTCATGGGACCATGTTTAAATCATGCACTTGACAACGAAATTAAAATATAATGTCTCATTGTTCCTCACTCATTCCTTTACACACTGATTGCTCAATTTGGCAACAATATCCATTTCAGAATTTTCAATGCTGCTGGTTGAGTTCATGGAGACAGCCTTTTACTCTAACCTGTAATTATTAGACGATTTCACACCTATTTTTAGCTAAGGTTGTTAACAGACTAACAGACATTTTTCCTTCTCCTCCCACTCTTCTTCTCTGTCTCTGCCCCTTTCCCTTTTGTCTTCTATTTCTCCTCTGTGCTCTTGCTCTCCTTGTCATACTCTTCCCTCCTCATCTTCTATTCTGGCTCTCCTTCCCCTGCTCGTGTGCAGAAATTCAAGATCCGGATCGAGGACCCCTCGGCGCAAGCACATGGTGTTCCTGGGCGGGGCCGTGGGCCGACATCATGAAGGACAAGGACAACTTCTGGCTGACGAGGAGGAGTACCAGGAGAAGGGGATTCGTGTCCTGGAGAAGCTGGGCGTCACCGTCAGATAAACCCCCTCCAAGATGCACGTGTCTGGGCTAAGTCTGAAATGGCACCCTATTCCCTTAGTGCGTACTTTTGACCAGACCCCATAGGGTGAGTGCACTATCTAGGGATTAAAAGTAGTGCACTATCTAGGGAATGGTGCCATTTGGGGACGCCTTGGCCTTCTCTCCCGCCCTCCTTCTCTGCCCACGTCCTCCACTTGATATCCATCTATCGCTCACCACTTCTTCTTCTCGACGCGATCATCTGTTTTTACCACCTCTGTCCCAGATTTGCTCGACTCACCCTCTCCAAGGGCATGTAGGACGGACGGAAAGGAGGAGGGGACGAATGGGGTTGGGGAGGTGGGAGGAGATGGATGAGGAGCTAACAACGCATCTCCTGGGAATAGTTTCAATCATGTTACCCAACTTATTCGGTCAAAAACACGATCCCAATGATCATTAAGATGAAGTCAATTATTATTAGGGATTCATTTATAGAGGGGGTATCGGATTGGCTGTGTTGTGCGGCACAGGGTACACAAGGGGGCCCCCATCAAAGGCAAGCTGCCCTTTTTTAAATCCACCCCTCCGCCTATCTTAGTCTTTTTGTCCAGTCTTAATCGTCAGGGTGATTGCTTGCTCGCTCTCGAGGCCCTCATAACGAATGGGTACACGCTCTGTTTATCCCTGAGGTTAATTTAAGGTTGTTTTAACGTTGGGAGGAGGTCAGGGGTGATGGTGGGTTAGAGGGCAGGTGGTTTTTTGGGGGCATGTATCTCCTTCTCACAGGGTTCACCTGCCCACTTGTCCGACTCCCATATCCAAACAGTCTGCCATCATGTGATGGTGACAAAAGGAAACGGTTGGCCTTCCCCTCACGATAAAAAAGGCATTTCATTCCACTGATGGCAAAATATTTGCCATTTTATTCAATTCCAATGAGGACTCCTCAGCCTTTTCTTTGAAGTCACATTTTGTGTTCACATTCATTTTGCTGATGCGCTTTCTTTTGGAGGAGAAGAGATTTTGCCTTTTCGTTTTGTTGGACTTGTTATTTGTACGTTTGTGTGTATTTCTTTGCAGTGCATTACTCCCGTGTTTTCTCGTAAAGAGTGAGGATGTGTCGTCCTCATCATGGCTGTTGGACAACACACGAGTCATTCTGTATTTAAGGTCTGGGTTACATTCTGCCCTCAACAACAAGTCTAAGATCTCTATCCCAAGCCTATCCTTAACCATTGTGAGCTAAACAATACATCAGACCTAGGACCAGTTGTTAAGGGCATACTGAACCGTAACCTGTTTAGAGGAAGTCATTCTGAGACCAGTAGGAACTCTCCCTAGTCTCAGCTCCAGTGAAGATTCATTTTGAGGTCAGGGGTTATTGGGGGTGGGGATTTGTTGGGGGGGTGTTGAACATTTGTAATATGAATAAGAATTTGGTTGTCAGTAGACATGGAGACCACATAAAAGCTGGTATTTAAGGTTTTCCTTTTTGGGTTTTCATATGTATATTGGAGGCACTTACACAATATATATGTATAATTTTCTTTTTTGACAAAACGGTCATCCAGTGCCAAGTGCAGTTATTGTAGCTGGATCTTATTTGTTTTCTTTTTTCATTTTCTTTTAGTTTTTTGTTCATAGCATAACTGCCTACCACTGATTTAAATAAAGCAAAGTGATTTATAAATACCTGGTGTTGCTCTGTCTTTGAGATGGACCATGTGGTCGCCATAAATACTTGTGACATTATCGTCGTTGCGGCAGTGATCCTAAATAAGAATGAATTAGAAGACCGATGAATTGCCTCAAAAGAATGAGTTGGTACATTCACGTGTACGGATGCATGAGTATGCTGTGTAACTATGTGGTCATATTTAGAATGAAGGCTGCAGGAAGAAGAATGCGAGTGGCTTCTTGGTGAGTGTATGTCAAATAATTGTATTCGTCACATGTTCTAGACAACAGGTGTAGACACACTGAGAATGCACGGGCCCTTCCCAACAATGCAGAGAGAAAGAAAATAGTAAAACTAATAATAATAAATGCACATGAGTAACAAAGTGGCTATATACACAGGGTACCAGTACTGGGTCCATGTGCAGGGGCACGAGGTCATTCAGGTAGTATGTATATATGACTAGGAATAAAGTGACAGATAATAAACAGTAGCAGCAGTGTATGTGATGAGACCAAGTTAGTGCAAAAAGGGTCAATGCAGATAGTCTGGATAGTTATTTGGTTACCTATTTAATGAACTATTTAGCAGTCTTCTGGCTTGGGGGTAGAACCTGTTCAGGGTCCTGTTGGTTCCAGACTTGCCGTGCGGTAGAACAGAGAACAGTCTTTGGGTGGCTGAAGTCTGACAGTTTTTAGGGCATTCTGATACTGCCTGGTATAGAGGTCCTGGGTGGCAGGGGAGCTCGGCCTGTTCGCACTACCCTCTGTAGCGCCTTGCGGTAAGATGCCAAGCAGTTGCCATACCAAGCGGGGATGCAGCCAGTCAAGATGCTCTCAATGGTGCAGCTGTGTAACTTTTTCGAGGATCTGAGGGCTCATGCCAAATCTTTTCAGCCAACTGAGGTGGCAGAGGCGTTGTCGTGGCCTCTTCACGGATGTGCTGGTGTCTGTGGACCATGATAGATCCTTAGTGATGTGGACACAGAGAAACTTGATGCTCTCGACCCGCTCCACTATGCTGAGCTGTAGTCAATGAACAGCATTCTCACATAGGTGTTCCTCTTGTCCAGGTGGGAAAGGGCAGTGGTAGAGTGCAATAGGAGATTGCGTAATCTGTGGATCTGTTGGGCGTTATGCGGTGTAGTGTGTCCCCGGTGTCTGCGATGATTGTGTTGATGTGAGCCTTGACCAGCCTTTCAAGGCATTTCATGGCTACAGATGTGAGTGCTACAGGGCGATAGTCATTTAGACAGGTTACCTTGGCGTCTTGGGCACAGGGACTATGGTGGTCTGCTTGAAACATGTAGGTATTACAGACTGAGTCAGGGAGAGGTTGAAAATGTGCAGTGATGTCACTTGCCAGCTGGTCAGCGCATGCTCTGAGTATGCGTCATGGCAATCCGTCTGGCCCTGCGGCCTTGTGAATGTTAACCTGTTTAAAGGTCTTATTCACATCCACTACGGAGAGCGTGATCACACAGTCATCCAGGAAAGCTGGTGCTCTCATGCATGGTTCAGTGTTGCTTGCCTCCGGGCCGAGCATAGAAAGCATTTAGCTCATCTGGTAGGCTCGCGTCACTGGGCAGCTCGCGGCTGAGTTTCCCTTTGTCATCCGCGATAGGTTGCAAGCCCTGCCACATCCGACCAGCATCAGAGGCGTAGCAGGATGTTTTATAAGCGTGCGGATTAGTCTCAGCTCTAGCCTTTAGCTCAGTGCGGATGTTGCGCATAATACATGGCTTCCGGTTGGGTTATGTGCGTACGGTCACTCTGGGTATGACGTAGTCGATGCACTTATTAATGAAGCCGGTGACTGATGTGGAAAACTCCCTCAATGACATCGGATGAATCCCTGAACATATTCCAATCTGCGCTAGCGAAACTGTCCCTGTAGCTTAGCATCCGCTTCTGGACCACTTCCGTATTGAGCAGGTCACTGGCACTTCCTGTTTGAGTTTTGCTTGTAAGCAGGAATCAGGAGGATAGAGTTATGGTCAGATTTGCCAAATCAAGGGCGAGGGAGAGCTTTATATGCGTTTCTGTGTGTGGAGTAAAGGTGGTCTAGAGTTTTTTCACCTCTAGTTGCACGTGACATGCTGGTAGAAATTACAGTGCCTTCAGAAAGTATTCATACCCCTTGACTTATTCCACATTTTCTTGTGTTACAGCCTGAATTTAAAAGGATTAAACAGATTTTTTCACACCCCTGAGTCAATACATGTTAGAATCACCTTTGGCAGTGATTACAGCTGTGAGTCTTTCTGGGTAAGTATCTAAGAGCTTTGCACACCTGGATTGTACAAAATGTGAGCATTATTCTTTTTAAAATTCTTCAAGCATTGTCAAGTTGGTTGTTGATCATTGCTAGACAGCCATTTTCAAGGCTTGCCATAGATTTTCAAGCCGATTTATGTCAAAACTGTAACTAGGCCACTCAAGAACATTCAATATTGTTTTAGTAAGCAACTCAGTGTATACACTTAGTGTACAAGACATTAGGAACACCTGCTCTTTCCATGACAGACTGACCAGGTGAAAGCTATGATCCCTTATTGAAGTCACTTGTTAAATCCACTGCAATCGGGTAGATGAATGGGAGGAGACAGGTTAAAGAAGGATTTTTAAGCCTTGAACATGGATTGTGTATGTGTGCCATTCAGAGGGTAAATGGGCAAGACAAAATATTTAAGTGCCTTTGAACGGGGTATGGTAGTAGGTGCAGGCGCAGCGGTTTGAGTGTGTCAAGAACTGCAACGCTGCTGGGGTTTTTTACGCTCAACAGTTTCGATGTGTATCAAGAATGGTCACACCACCCAAAGGACATCCAGCCAACTTGACGCAACTATGGGGAAGCGTTGGAGTCAACATGGGCCAGCATCTCTGTGGAACACTTTCAACATCTTGTAGTCTATGCCCCCACGGAATTGAGGCTGTTCTGAGGACAAAAGGGGGTGCAACTCAATATTAGGAAGGTGTTCTAATGTTTTGTAGCACTTATTGTATTTGGCTTGTGTTTTAGGTTATTATCCTGCTGAAAGGTGAGGTTGTCTCCCAGTATCTGTTGGAAAGCAGAGTGAACCAGGTTTTTCCTCTAGGATTTTGCCTGTGCTTAGCTCTATTCAATTTTTTTTTATCCTTAGTCCTTGCTGATGACAAGCATACCCATAACGTGATGCAGCCACCACCATGCTTGAAAACATGAAGAGTGGTACTCAATGATGTGTTGTGTTGGATTTGCCTCCAAACATAACGCTTTGTATTCAGGAAATAAAGTTAATTTCTTTGCCACATTTTTTTGCAGTTTTACTTTAGTGCCTTATTGCACAGGATGCATGTTTTGGAATATTTGTATTCTGTTCCTTCTTTTCACTCTGTCATTTTGGTTAATATTGAGGCGTAACTACAATGTTGTTGGATCCTCAGTTTTCTCCTTTCACAGCCATTAAACTCTGTAACTGTTTTAAAGTCACCATTGGCCTCATGGTGAAATTCTGAGCGGTTTCATTCATCTGCGGCAACTGAGTTAGGAAGGACGCCTGTATCTTAGTAGTGACTGGGTGTATTAATACACCATCCAAAGTGTAATTAATAACTTCACCATGCTCAAAGGGATATTTAATGTCTGTTTATTTTTTTGCAAGTCATTGGAAAACCTCCCTGGTCTTTGTGATTGAATCTGTGATTGAAATTCACTGCTCGACTGAGGGACCTTACAGATAATTGCATGTGTGGGGTACAGAGATGAGGTAGTCATTCAAAAATCATGTTAAACACTAGTATATGCTACTTATTATGTGACTTGTTGCACATTTTTACTGCTGAACTTATTTAGGCTTGCCATAACAAAGGGGTTGAATACTTATTGACTCAAGACATTTCAGCTTTTAATTTTTTATAAATTTGTAAATATTTCTAAAAAACATAATTCCACTTTGACATTATGGGGTATTGTGTGTAGGCCAGTGACACAAAATTTCAATTTAGTCAAGGGTTGTAAATACTTTCTGAAGGCAATGTAGGTAATAGGATGTGTATGTATGTATGTATGTAAGTATATAGGGAGAGGAGATTCTGCTAAGATATTTGGGGGGAGTGTCGGGGTCTGTAGATTGAGGAAACCAGTCCCTTTGAGGGGCACTGTTGCAGAACCAAACCGTTCTGCCGCTCTCTTTGATGTGGCACCGTTGCCGTGGCGCTACACAAGGAATTCCCACCCAAGGTCTCCAAGGCGATGGCCTTCGCCAACAAGACCGACTCCACTGGCAGTTCGGCATTGGAACCGTCCCACCTCACCTCGGTTCCTTTCTCATGGTTGGTGGCGTTATGCTAAATAGCTCATGCTAAAACCCAGAGGACGTTTACCTGTCGGTTTGGACAAGAGAGTGGTTCTTATCTCCAGATCAGAGATGTGATAAGACCATGAAAGAGAAAAGACAGCCAGGACAAGCTGAAGCCAAGGGGTGTGGCACAGGGTTAGCAGAGGACCCTTTGAACTCTGTGAGGGTCTCTGGAAACCGCAGGGAGGTTAGGAGGGGGAGGCTGGGGTGGCTGACTGTTCTCAGAAGCTGGATGGAAGGACATGCATGGCATCCCTCTTTATCTACCAGATGCTTTTTTTTATTTTGCATGGCATCACGTTTGAAAGGGCAGTGAGGCTCATTTCATTATTTTCAGGAGGGAGAATTTGCTAATTTGCTCTGGAGGGGGTGATCATGCCCCGCACTCTAGTAAACACCTTTCCCACTATGCTCCACTACTTGAATTCCACTTAGAGAACACTTTGTCAGGGATTAACCGAGGCCCAAAAATCCCCTCTGAACCCAAAATGATTATTTAATCGTTAAGAGCATTTACCTCATGGGCTCAAGCCAACCAACCAGGCTTGAAAATGGCACTTACTAAGAAAGCCGCACACTAAATCCCACAACAAAGATTATTTGGATAATTGTAATTCTGAGAAAAAACAGATTGCCTGACTTCTCATATATGCCTCTTGGTACAGATGGTTGTTTTCTAACACAAATGGGGAAACTCAAAAAGGGTTTGCATGCCTTTTAAACAATGTAGCAACTAACAACAAGTTCAGTGAGTATAAGGGGTTTGGACCAAGATATAGCACGTCCAAAAGAAGGAGGAGCAACTGCAGATATACTGAACAAAAAATATAAACGCAACATGCAACAATTTCAAAGATTTTACTGAGTTACAGTTCATATAAGGAAATCAGTAAATTGAAATAAATTAGGCCCTAATCTATGGATTTTTAAATTTATTTTACCTTTATTTAACTAGGCAAGTCAGTTAAGAACAAATTGTTATTTACAATGACGGCCTACCGGCCAAACCCAGACGAGCTGGCCCAACTGCTGCGCCGCCCTATGGGACTCCCAATCAAGGCGGATTGTGACGCTCTAGCACTGAGATGCAGTGCCTTAGACCGCTGGCCACTCGGGAGCCCTCGGGATATCACAAGACTGGGAATACACTGCATCTGTTGGCCACAGATACCTTTTGAAAAAAAGGTAGGGGCTGGATCAGAACCCAGTCAGTATCTGGTGTGACCACCATTTGCCTCATGCACAAATCTCCTTCGCATAGAGTTGATCAGGCTGTTGATTGTGGCTTGTAGAATGTTGTCCCACTCTCTTCAATGGCTGTCGAAAGGGTTGCTGGATATTGGCAGGAACACGCTGTCGTCAATCAGCGCATACCAAACATGCTCAATGGGTGACATGTCTGGTGAGTATGCAGGCCATGGAAGAACTGGGACATTTTCAACTTCCAGGAATTGTGTACAGATCCTTGCGACATGGGGCTGTGCATTATCATGCTGAAACATGAGGTGATGGCGGTGGATGAATGGCACGACAATGGGCCTCGATCGTGTCACAGTTTCCCTGTGCATTCAAATTGCCATGATAAAATGTAATTGTGTTCCTTGTCGTAGCTTATGCCTGCCATACCATAACCCCACCGCCATCATGGGGCACTCTGTTCACAATGTTGACATCCGCAAACCGCTCGCCCACATGACGCTATACACAATGCCATACATGCGGTCTGCCATCTGGCCGTACAGTTGAAACTGGGATTAATCCGTGAAGAACACACTTCTTCAGCAAGCTGTGGCCATTGAAGGTGAGCATTTGCCCACTGAAGTCGTTACGGCCGAACTACAGTCAGGTCAAGACCCTGGTGAGGACAAACGGATGAGCTCCTGAGACGGTTTCTGACAGTTTGTGCAGAAATTCTTCGGTTGTGCAAACCCACAGTTTCATCAGCTGTCCGGGTGGCTGGTCTCAGAGCGATCCCACAAGTGGAAGCCGGATGTGGAGGTCCTGGGCTGGCGTGGTCTGCGGTGTGAGGCCGGTTGGACGTGCCAAATTCTCTAAAACGACGTTGGGGCAGCTTATGGTAGAAAAAATTAACATTCAATTCTCTGGCAATTGACGCTCCCTCAAAACTTGAGACATCTGTGGCATTGTGTTGTGTGACAAAACATTTGGTGACCTTTTATTGTCCCCAGCACAAGGTGCACCTGTGTAATGATCATTCTGTTTAATCATCTTTTTGATATGCCACACCTGTCAGGTGGATAGATTATCTTGAAGGAGAATTCTCACTAAGGATGTAAACAAATTTGTGCAGAAGAGTTGTGAAATAAGCTTTTTGTGCTTATGGAACATTTCTGGGATATTTTATTTCAGCTCATGCAACATGGGACCAACACTTTACGTTTATATTTTTGTTCAGTGTAGTTACAGTAGCTCCCTTCCATGAGAGGAGAGAGCCGTCTTCCTCATCTGGCTTTCTTGAGCAAACAACTGATGGCCACTAATACCAGAAACCACAGAGAGAGGTGAATAGACAATTAGCAAAAAAAAGGGAAGCTATAAAAAGTAAATGCTGTAAGGAGCCCGGAGGAGTTAACCCCGAACCCACTGTGCGTTAATTTCGGTCCAAGAAAATAGCACATGGCTCCGTTTGAGATACCGAGGAGAGAGGCAGCTCGAGGGGAGGGTTGGGGGACAAGAGGTATCGTGTTCACATTTGTTTCAGATTTCATCCATGTAAACAAAGGGAGGCAGGCAGACACGCTGGGGCCTATTTAAATTAGGCCCAGACTAACATCCCGTCAGAAGCTGCTGCCTCACGCCCCGCGCATGCTAGGCCCTCAGCACATTCTGACTTGCTAGGGCTTTGATGGGATCACTCAGTGGTCTTGTGGCGTGGGTAAAACTAGTTCTTTAGTTGGTTTAAATTATTTTTGTTGTTGTCATTTTTCCCCCTGATTGGTGTGTGTGTGTGTAATGCTCTCTCTTTTGCTTTTGTTTCAGCCCTGTTGGAATCTACACACTTCATGTACAGCACTGACTGAGAATAAGTAGACCAATACAATCTCTCAAAAAGGCCTGGGGGCTCGTTGGCAGATCTGACAACAATTTGGTAAGCATTTGGGTTTATCTAGATCCAGACTACAGCTTCCCCCATTGGCTGTTGATGTAGTGCGCTTACACAGCCTGTACAACTCAGCTAGCTCCAACTATCTGCAAAATGACCACCAAGGCCATTCTGGCAGTAGAACATTATTTTGTAACTGGGGTGGAACATTCAGAAACTGAGGTGAGTGGGGGCAGGGTTCAGATGGAATAAAGTTAACAGTTAAAGTCCACTTCCTTCCTGCTACCGGCCCAAAACGAAGCAGTGGGAACTGAAGCCTTTCTGTGCCTCTGAGTAACCCCAAATGTGGCCGGAACGGTAGACAAACTCTCGATAGCAAGCTTCCACAAAAAATAAACACTGGTCATATTATTTTCACTGCTCTTTTCCTGTTGGTTTGATTCAACACTAGCTACACCCGTCGCGCCAACAGACACACTCCAGGGTTTGGTCTTTTTGGAAATAACGCTGTGTCCATGTTGGCCACATAAGTTAAACTGGCATGGGGCACGTATATAGAAAACCCAGGTTTAGACTGGGAGATTGGCAGTTTGTACAAAAAACAGGCATCCAATTACACCTGATTTGTGTGTGTAGGCCTTGCTTGGATTGGCCAATGCAAACAGCCCCGATCCTATATTTTGTGTCCACTGCACACACGTTGTTGTTTGGTTCGTGGAGCATGCATGGGAATTTAACAATCGGGCATACTAGTATGTGAGGAGGTGACTACATTTTCTGAATACTACTAGGCTAACCTGAGAATATTTTCATTGAATCCTTTCAGATCCCAATCAAGCACTTTCAAACCTCTTGCTTGCACCCAATTATTGAACTAACATATCATAGAAGTGTCTTCATAACTCATAACTGGGAGAAGCCATATATAGCTGGAGATGAAAAACAAAAAGGAACTTGTGGAGACAATGCCACCGCGCCTGTCTCTTTCCTCCCACTCTACCCCTCTCCCCCCACCCCACGGCCCCTGAGCAGTGTGGGGAAAGCACCTCCTCTCCTCTGTCCATCGGAGGATGGAGAGGCTCCCTCTCTCTGTTGTGATATGTGCACAATAACATCCTGATGCGTGTCCTGCAATGTTCCCACCGATGAGGAAACGGTACACAAATAAAGCCTTGAAGTTCTCTGGCTAAGCACGGGATGGGACTGGAGCCAGGGGTGTGTCCACCATTCGGGCTCGGCGAGATCACCACTGGTGGGAGGATGGGTCAGTGGAAAATGGACGGCAAGTTTTTATTCCTAATCCTGCAGCAGTAGGTAGTCCTGTATAGAAGTTCAAGAACATTGCTACGAGGGGGTGCACGGCTAAAGCATGCGTCGTACATGTAAAAGCAGGCCAACTGGACAGCTAAGGACTGCCAAGAGGGTGTCCAACTGTGTCGTGGTGGTAAACAGGAGGCGCCACTTTAACGACGGATGCCACGGTTTAACCATGTTTTATAAAGGTTGTGGGGGGTTATCATGGAGGGAGCTGGTGGTGGACGGTGTTCCCAGCGCCCTAGTGTTGACCTAAGACCACATGGAACCTTGGCCATCGGTCGCAGGCTGTGGCCTTACACACATTCACACAGAGCAGGTTCAATGGTGATTGGAGACACACTACATGACATCCGTGCTGAGGTTGAGGTCTTGTGTCCAGTTTCACATGGCGAGCGCTGGTCAACATGCAGGAGACACTGGTCTGTTTGCAAGGCCTAGCAGGTCAGAATAGAGTCTCACATCACTCGTCTGGGGTCCTACATGATGGACGACATCCTTAGTTCTCACCAGTCTCTGTTGTCAACTCCTAGGCTCAGGTCAGGGTGGTAAAAATGTTTATGGTATATTGTATGGTGGCACCAATCTTGTACTGGGTTATTTAGGAATGTTTTAGTGATGCTACTGCATTTGCAATAGCACTGGATATGCCTAATAACTATGATACTGAGAGCTACAACCAGGTAGTGGACTACAATAAGTTCCATGATAAGTCTCACGCTCAACCCTATTAAATAGGCTAGCTTTCTTTGAGGAATAATAGGCTAACTTGACTTCTCAAAATGTCTCCTGTTTTCCCTCTCTAAAATAGGAAACTTTTAAAAAGTTTTTTGACTGATTGGCGAGCTAGCTAGCTAGCAATGCGCTACAGCACACATTTGCCAAAAATCTGGGAAGGACAGGCCTACTGCTAAAAAGAAGTATTCTTGCGTCACTCAAAGCTAGCTTGGTGTAAACTTTTAGCAGTCACACTGACAAACCTTGATAGCACTTTGGTAGCACTCACCTTAACTAATAATGGTGGTGTTGTCCAGTTGATATAGAGGCCGCTTACACAAGTTGTTCGTCGGCAAACATTTTTCGTGTTTGTGATATAAACTATTATTTATTTTAGCCTATATTCATTGCTAGCCATTAAGCTTACTGGTATACTTGCTTGCATGGGCTTGTGCACACCTTGACAAAAAAGGTGCCATTTTGACACCGCGAAACAACTATGTGCTCAACAGTGCTGAAACCCTCTCTGCGGGGGAACCAAATTAGACCTTCTCCTTCCCATTCCATCGTCATACTGTAACACACTGTATTTCAAAACAACACATTAAAGTGTTTTTTGGATGGAGTTAATTTAAATCTATAAAACTATTTTTAAGGGGCAGGCTATGACATCACAGTACACAAGTCTTAAATAAGAAAAGTCGAAGATGGCAACAGCGTTTTAAGTGTTGGTTCTTTCTTTCAACCCTGATTGAAAGGAAGGGGGCGAAAAAAGTGACCTCATTAGAATAAAGTATGCCTTACATGTTTGCACATGTTGACGTTTGATACTATTTGCAGTCGCCGAGTTCCGTAGCTGGCCAGGGGCATTCTTTTTTCTCTCTCGCTCTCTGACGGTCTTCCATATGCATTTCCAGAGACCTACGGCGCAAAACAACATTGCGTCCTCTATAGATGTTCCTGGAGACTTGCGGACCGGTGCGCTCTGCGAACCTGTCTAGCCCCAATGCGTATATATTTCAGTCTTGACAGATAAGGGGAAAAAATACTCTGGAGAAAAGACAGGATCTGGCTGCTGCCGTCGTTCCCTCTTTAAGATACACACACATACGATAGAGATGTGCGTTTTAAATCGAGAGCATGCATACACTCAAACACAAACTGAAACGCTCACACCCCCTCAGGACATGCCCTGGCCCATGTGTGGATTACCGTGTTGCAGCAGGGTGGGACAGGGCCAAGTAGCATGAGGTCGATCAGACACCCAGCCCATCCCCCCGCCTTAATGCTCCTAAAGGACGGATGCAACACAGGGAAGTGCTGGGCTACAACACTAAACTACTGTTAGAAAGGTTCTATAGAAATACTATATGAATGCTATGTATATGCTATAAATGTACAGGCTTGTGTGAGATGCCACTGTAACATGGTTTAATCTCTCAAAACCACATCTCTGTAATATACAGTTGAAATGAACACGCACACACACGGAAAAGTACTTACTATCCAGGCCATGCTTCTGGTAGTTTCCATATGATGTATTGGCATTTTATACAGATGTTAATCTATTTTTCTCATTTTCTTTTTAAAAGCAAAAGTCGTGTCGATCATATTAGAAACAATACAAAAAATAGAACTTAAAATGTACATCATACCACTTGTATATATATATATATATATATTGTAGCTGTTTTGTTTTACAGAGGTAAAAATGCGTATTGTAAAATAACAGACAAAACAAAACAATCGATTGAACTATTTTTCTAAGCATAAAAAAAAATACTAAGATATATGAGGAGATAGATGAAGAGGATGCTTCAGGCACTTTCCTTTAATAGTTAAATGTGTGCAGGAATTAGACACTGCACCAAACAGACAAACTGCTTTTGGTTAACTTTTCTTTTACCACAGATAGAAAAAATAAAACTTGGATCTTCTCTACAATGAATGGCAACAGTATTGCAAAGCTGACAAACAAGGACAAGGTAGAAAACAGGAAGGAAGAAAGGCAGAGAGAGAGTAAAGAGAAAGACATGGACACAACGAGAGCTTTTGTACAAACCCGCAACGCCATGGTACCGTCACCCTTTTAACCCCAGACATTGCTTGGTACTTGAATGGTTATGACGATTAGTTGTGTATGACTGGGATAGACAGCATTAGATGTATTTTCTACCACGTTGATGCGACCCGAGATCGGACACTTCACAGCAATTTGCGCATATTGTTCATGAGGTTTTTCTGATTAGTGTTGTGCTTCATACAGAGAAAGATCAAACCTTAATGTTCCTCCCACGAGGTGGGGTTACAGGCTGGTTTCAATTTGAGGCTAGTTTTTGTTTCAATACATACACACATACATGTTAAAGTATATGCATGCTGTAGCGTCCATTTTATTTTTTGTATACATTTTGACACCACCTGCCTGACTGATGTGATTGGCCGACAGACATCAGCCTCCTCCCTTGCCATTGGCTGTAATGTAATACTGAGTAAAAGACCAGGAAGTGGGGAGTTATTGGACTACAGAAGAATAGATTTTCTTCACTCGTCTCCAACTCTGGTCTTGGTGGGACACTACTGGAGTGTGCAGCCTTTCGTTTCCAGCCTTGCAGTAAACGCACCCCATATCAGCTAATAATGGTACAGACTGAAGACCACGATTGGTGATTAGTTGAATCAGGTGTGCTTGCAGGTCCCTTCGTTGGAGAACCCACAATCTTATACCTTTGGGGAGTGGGGATAGATGAGCAACCAGATCAAAACTGTTCTTTCTCTCAAAGCTAAAGTTGAGCAAAAACTCTACAGATCGTGATTCCCTGACAGTTAGCCTCGTTGAGTATCCTTTTGAAAACAAAAGAAAAGACACACAAAAGAAAGCACCATTGACACCGTAGAGTGGACAACGACATCATCCATCTCAAAGGTAACAAAAAACCCTCCTCTTGGCTGTGTTTAGTTTACTATGGGACGTCCCCTTCCTCTTAACCCCCAAGTCCCCTTAGGCTGGTGTCTAAATTTAGCAAGGCAAATAAATAAAAACTATATCAAAAGATTATCATCAAACATGTCAAACATTAGCATCAACTGAATAAAAATTCACCTAAGGCTTGAGTTTCTCCTCTTCCACTGTAATAAGCGGTTGATTGAGGATATATTTTTCTTTTTGTAATGACTAATTTAGATACTCTATATAAATGCCGCAGCTTATTTTGTCATTTTGGCTTTTAGTTGAAGTCACAACAATAGCAATCAGGGATACATTGTTGCCCATTCCATTTTTCCAGACTTTTGCACATAGGAAGTCTCACACACACACACACACACACACACAACCCTACAGATTAAGTGTCTTAAGCAGTGTTTCCCCATCCAATCCTCAAGTACCCCTGACCCATTTTTTCGTTTTTGTTTCTGGGCCGAATCCACAGTACATTCAGTCTTACTTGGCCGGGCAGTGATGGTACTTCTCCATGTTTTTTTCCAGGTGTCTCTCCACTGACATTAATTGAGATTAGGTTGAATTTGGTTTAAAAAATATTTATAGTCCAGGGTAGCCTGGACCCCAGCTAATTGGGCTGTATGGCCAACTCCTATAGCCATTGACAACCATAGGAGTTGACAAGACAGCACAGAATCTGGGACCAGGCTAGGTCAGGAAGTAGTCAGGAGCAGAGTGGGGACACTGGTTAAGCGTTTACCTTTTCTTTTTGTTTCATTGGCTGTGGAGGGCATGATCACAGTTGGCCGCATCCCCCTGGCACTATTACCTATATATTGCACTACATTTGACTAGGGCCCATTGGCCTCTGGTCAAAAGTAGTGCACTCTATAAGGAATAAGGTGCCATTTAGAACCACATCCTTGATTTAAGTGCCTCTGCTTTACAGGCGGGAACCAGCTTGATCTGTGATTGGTGGTGAGCCATGGCGAGGGGAACACAAAGTGAGAACCCCCCTCAGAAAACAACGCTCACACTGACCTCACAAAACACTGAGAAAAAGAAAAATATTCAAGCCTTTACAACACGAGTGTAAAAATATAAATACCTGTTTATATATATTTATATATAAATGAATATTCATTGTTTTAGTCTTTGATATTGCAAGGCGTTGAAGCCGTAGGCAGGGTACCCCCTATAAAAACAATAAAAAAACAAAAAAAACAATAGGAAACTATTTTTTTCCCTTTCTTTCCACCAACAGAAACTTCCATTTCGAAAAGAATCGGGACAAACCAATTGTTTTCCCATCTGGAATGTGGCCGAGAGACACAACAACAACAAACAAAAAACACAAAACAAAAGAATAGCGGGCCCACCCTCTTCCGGTCCCTTCCATCGTCTCTGTTCTACTCTCCACTCTGCCCTCTCTCTATCTCTCCGCTGGACCTCCGGGGCCCTCTCAGCCCCCGGCTTTGTGCTTGCCCCGCACTTGGCAGTGGCAGACCACCCCGCCCAGCGGTGCAGGCGCGCAGGGGCGTGCCATGCAGGGGGCCAGCAGCGAGCACCCAACCAGGGCAAGCCATGCGCAGGCAGAAGCGCTGCGTCGCTGGTGTCGCACGGCGCGGGTCCGAGTAGTCGCCCTCCCGGGTCCGACATGCAGTGGTAGAGAAGGCTGTCCGCGCACCACATGAAGCTGACCCGGTGGATGCACGTCTGGATGGGGTCCGAGCGCCTCCTGGCAGCGCCGCACGCCTGTTCTCCTCGTGGTTGAACATGTCCCGGCAGTAGCGCGGCGTGCGGCGCTCGCCGTCTTCCTTCCGCCCGCTTGCCCTTGAGCTGGAGGGTGCGGGGCTGGGCTGTGACCACCGCCCTGTGTCGCCGCTAAGGCCGCCCCCCACCTAGTCGTTCCATGCAGCCTATCTTGGGGTCCCTTGCGTGCTGGTGGGGATCAAGCCCAGGGGGTAGGTAGGTGTAGTCGTGCTTGGGGCTCGCTCTTGGCGAAGTGCACGTATGCGTCGGTGTCCTCGGGGTGCTGGATGAGCTTGTCGCGCGCGTTGCGGTGGCGTGGGTAGTCCTCGTGCCCCGTCAGCCAGGTCCGCTCGCGAGGTTGGTTCGCCCACGATCTCCTCCTCCTCCCACCTGAAGCTGGCCGTGGCGTGGGAACATGGGAACCGACTGCAGAGATAAAGAGCAAAAAGCGATGAACACTACACAGACCAGTCTACAAACTACAAAACTAACATGGGGCATCTAACGTCTTCCAACAAGCAGTCAACTTCCAGGCCTATCTAGATATTCTCCAACTTGAAAATACATTATCACACTACCACCATAGTTTATGCTTCAAGAACACTTACACTCATTCCCTCACCTACCCATTGTATAAATGTAGCACCCAACCCTCTAGCTCCAATACATATTATTTTTTTAATCAAGGTTTTGGTGACCCCACCTTGCCACCGTCGTCCCCCAGCCACCCACCTGTCCAGAGTAGTGGTCCGAGGGTCGGTGCTGGTCGTGAAGTGGCCCAGGATGCAGTGGTGCAGGCGCGGCTCGCAGAAGCTGGGCGGAGCCAGGGTCTGCAGCTGCGGCGGCTCTTCTTCTGGGAGTGGGAGGAGTTGGGCCCCGAGCTGTCGGTGGCATTCTGAGAGAAAAGACCAAACCAAACACGAGTCAGGACAGGGTCCTGTTCATTAGGGCACGCAATGGACAGCGTTTTGCAACTGAAAATGTGCATTTCTTATTGGACAGCTTCGATCGCCCCTCCCTGTTTTGGTCAGTTTTCTTCCGCTTGGTGCATAATGAACACGACCCGACTACACTGCATGGGAGGAATATCGCCCAAGCTTTACATTAGAAAACATCACCGCTTTCTGGCACATTGTGTTTGGCTACGCTAACACTTCTCACAGTACTTAGCGGACCAAAGATGTTCCACAAAACAACAGGCTCTTCTAACCTAAAATAAACTTTTCAAGGTTTTGAGGCGTTTTGGCTTAGCGATGTAATGAATGATACCACTACTTTTGGAGTGGTATAATTTGAGGCCAATCAAACCAACCTGCACATGGCGCGCTCAATGGGCCATTGCTAAGGTAAAAGCGTGTCATGGCTCCGAGTCAAAATCTCCCTACTTCTGTATGCAATTAACAACAACCCCCCACGCCTCCAAAAAATAATGCCTTCAAGAACAAAAGTGGTAAAAACTGTTCTGAAGTCTCACTTTATTTATATTGAGGGTAGGTTAAATTAATTCCAGCTAGGAACTTACGACTTACAGCCCCTTTAGCGTCGAGCAAGACCAGAAGTGTGGTTGATTGCGTCACCAGTTGAGGCCCGGCGAGACCTCTTTCACGTGGGGGGCGCTTTTGGCTAACTTTCGGTTCCCCCGATTCGCCTCACCACAACGCTGCGCTGCCAAGGTGTGCCAGAGCACTGCTAGGCTGCGGCAATCAACGAGAGGAATCCGGCCTCGGCATATGATATCAAAATGAAACCACCACCCTCTCTCGTCCCACTCTCATTCACTTTGACGGTTTCTGGTTTCTTAGTCCCAAGTTTATTGGACAGACAACCTCTCTTGCTATAAAGGGCTTCGGCTAGCCCGGCCAAAGCTAAAAGTAGCATCCCTTCCTCGGGCGATGCCAAGAGCTTGGTTAGGGTTGAGAAATGTTCTTTAGGAGGCGAACCGGGGCCCCTGTCTGATGGAGATGATTACAAACACAGACCCTGTTCAGATATTTACTCCAACAGCGGGGCTTTCTTGAGGGGGAAAAACATAAAAAGAGAGGGAGAAAGAAATGCTACCGAGTACTAATAGCGCAAGGCCTATGGAATGTAAAAGGACTAAATTACCCATGTTCATCACAAAAGCCATGGAAGTCTACCAGGCGTGTTGATTAGGGGAGATGTGAGATGTGTGTGGCGCAGCCTTGGATTTCAAAGGCATACCTCTGCCTTGTTTGGAGATTTTCATCATTTCTTGGTTTGGGTGTGAATGGAGGCGAATTAAGACTGGAGATTAAGGTAAGGGGCTGCTTCTGGTGGGGGGCAGCAGCCCTTTGAGGTAATTACAGAGTAACACACACAAGCACACACACACACAAGCCAGCTACTAGCCACTGTGCCCTAGAGCACAAGAAAAGCCAAATAGTAGGACCTGTGTGTGTATGTGTTGTGCTAAGCGTGATTACTGTGGGGCCGGTTGGGGGATGTGTGCATGTGTGCGCCGCGGTCTAATTGTGAGTGTGTTTGTGTGTGTGTGCATATGTAAGATATATTTGTAAGTGTGTGTGCATGTGTGTTCCTGTGCTCGGTATGATTTCTGTGGTTGGGGAGGGGGGAGGGGTGTATTTGTGGCTGAGCTAATTATCAATTTAGCCTCCAGACCAGACACAGGAATGGAACTCGCGGCAGCTGGCGATTCTAAAACTACCCTCGGCCTCATCGACATTACAGAGTGGACAGTATCCTCACCAGCAGCCCGTTCAAAAAGAACCTGATGTCCAAAAGACTGATACTACACACACAGTGTGAGGTGTTTGAGCCTCCCGCACCCTTGTTAAACGTCCCCCCCCCGCAAGCCCCAAAGGGAGACATTCCAACAGTCTGTCCAAATCTCACCAGTCACACCGGACCTTCCAAAAAGAGGAGGAAGTATTGCATCATCCCAGGGAGTGTCTTATTTACTCTTGACTAATATTGTTCTAGCGCCTTTGGGGTGGGTGGGGGGGGTTGAGAGATGGGGGTAAAGGTCATTCGTCATTGTCCTCTCTCCTCCATCTGTGCCGGGACTTCAGTTCCCTCAGGCTTTTAGAAAAAGACAGATCCTATCTAATACAATGTGACCTTCCCCCTCCTTCAGGCTAGCTCTCTGGGCCACAGGGGAATGTGGCTAGATTCAAAAATAATTTTACAAAATGGGGGGGGGGGGGAATCTGCAACCGAGGCGAATTGAAGCGTTCCCTTGAGCGGACCTTCTTTTTCTAAGTAGGGCCAGCTATGTAAACAGGGAGGCAGTGACGGATTACTGACGGGCCCTCTTCCCCCTGACTAGACATCCTGTGGTAATGACACGCTAGGCCCTTTTCCTCTTTGATGCCATCGGAAGGGAGACGGAGAAACAAAAAGAAGAGAAAGAGGGGAAGCAAGGACCTGGACTTCCCATCACTATCAGATTTAGGATAAAGGCTAGGTACGCCAGACAAGAGGAAAGCAAATGAGTTACAATGGACTGGATTCACTAGCCTAGTATCATCAACAGAGGTTGCTATTATTAACGTTGAGAGTGGATAAAATTGTGTAGCAGTGAAGGCCCATCTCAGTTTCTTTTTAGTAGTGGTGTAGTACTTTACCATTTCCTAGTCGTGTTCTTTAGTAGCGTCTTTTCTCTTGAGCTTGGTAGTCTTGTCAGCATCACGTTTTAGCGTGTCTTGTTATGTGTTAGCATGTCTGCTAGCTTAAAGGGACACAGATTTCTAGATTTAGGTCGTTTTTCTACTTACTCAGAGTCAGGCGAACCCATTGAAAACCATTTTTATGTCTCTGCGTGCAGTTTGGAGATGATTAAAGTTAGTATATCGTTAGCTTAACACAATTTCTGGAAGCCTCCCAGTACAGTAGCCAGCACCTATCAAAAGCAGGGAAATAGACCTTCCAACTACTCCAAAGCTTAGTGTCTTACAAAGCTATACATAGTAAATGTGTTAATTTGACTGATTTTCTATCCACATCATTCTCTTTCCCGTTGTCACAGATTTAGAGATCGCAACGTTTTATCTGTCTCAATGGCGCTCACAGACACCATAATGGTAAAGATACAATGTTCTGATCTCTATCCAACAACGGGACAGAGAATGAGGAAGAGGATAGAATCTCGTTTATGATTTTCAGTCAAATTAACGAATTTATACAATATCATTTACTATGTGTAGCTTTTGTAAGACTAAATTACCAACCACCCAGCATTTGGTTTAGTTATAGCGTCTATTTCCATGCTTTTGAGAGGAGCTGGCTACCGTACTGGGAGACTTCCAAGAACGGCGAGGTGTATATAGATCCATGCACTTCCCACAAATGCCTTGTTCACCAAGTTCGTCTCTGTTCCGCCTACTCTTTTTTTTGTATCATCATAAGCACAGTATACAGATCCCAATTTAAGCTCAAGACGCTGGCAATATGTCAAACTGAAAAAGTTGACAGTGCTGATTTTATTGGCACATTGAACCATGTTGTGCGCCCGTAGTTTAAAAGCTCCATGGATAGTGTTAAAACCAACCTAAATCTCGCAGTGTCCCTGTAAGAGCGTATCTGCTAGATAAATAAGTAACATATTAGCATGTCCGCTAGGCTAGCTAACAGTGTGTAGGCAGAGTACAGTGGTAGTAAAGGGTTAGCATGTCCTCTAGGATCGCTAACTGTGTGTAGGCTGGGGAAAGTACAGTGGGTCAGGCAGCAGCAGCTGGGATGGGCTGCCAGGCAGAGGCCTCCACTGCAAATGCACCACTATGACTCATGTACATATCCCTCGCTCTCTCCTCCCTGGAAATTAGGCCTATTCAAAACCCTGTGATATAACAGCAACACACACTGCAGTTATAGCTGTGCCGAGTGTATGTATGCCTTACTGGACCGATGCTTTTGATGCCTTGTTGTATGAGGTTTCCGTGTTATCCATGCCAGGAACGGAACTGGCATTCAGGAAATGATCTGGTGAACTGCCGGAGGTGGCCACATTCTAGCTAGCTCTGGGTAGGGATGGGTATTTGAAACGTTTTGACTGTTCGAGTACTCGCATGATTTCTTTTTCGAGTACTCGTGTAGAAATAAAAATCTATTTTAGAACACAAGGCCTGCACTGGGGAAAAAAATGTGCATTCAGAAAGGATTCAGACCCCTTCACCTTTTGCACATTTTGTTACGTTACAGCCTTATTCTAAAATTGATTCAATTACTTTTTCCCTCAACAATCTACACACTTCTTCCATTTAAGAATGATGGAGGCCACTGTGTTCTTGTGGACCTTCAATGCTGCAGACATTTTTTGGTACCCTTCCCCAGATCTGTGCCTCGACACAATCCTGTCTCGGAGCTCTACAGACAATTCCTTCGACCTCATGGCTTGGTTTTTGCTCTGACATGCACTGTCAACTGTGGGACCTTAAATAGGCAGGTGTGTGCCTTTCCAAATAATGTCCAATCAATTGAGTTTGCCACAGGTGGACTCCAATCAATTTGTGGAAACAGGATGCACCTGAGCTCAATTTTGAGTCTCATTGCAAAGGGTCTGAATACTTATGTAGATACGTTTTATTTATTTATTATTTGTAATAAATTAGCAAACATTTCTAAAAACCTGTTTTCACTTTGTCATTATGGGGTATTGTGTGTAGATTGATGAGGGAAAATATAAATTTAATCAATTTTAGAATAAGGCTGTTACGTAACAGTGGAAAATGGGAAGGGGTCTGAATACATTCCGAATGCACTCAGTCATACCAATTCTCTACTCGCAGTTATAGTTTTTCACGATGGCACCTTGTACTCTGGCTCCACAAATGCCATTAGGCGAAGGAAGCCTTCTCCCTCCACAAAGCTGAGAGGTAACATATCTTGCGTTATCATTGACGTGATGAGCTGTGTTCCCTGCTCGCTTTGCAGTGGCAAAATATGTGAGATTGCTGCTGCTTGTCCCCCTCAGAGAACGTTTCTTTGTGCTTGACAAGCATAACCCCACTCTCTCAATATAACAAGTTTTTAATTTTGACAAGTAAACTAAATAGTTTTACAGTATTTGTGGGGAAAAAATATATATCTCGTTAAAGATGCCTATCCCTAGCTCTGGGGGGTTATATTTGTCTCTTGGTGGGTTTATAAAACTATTTCAGGTTAAGGGTTTCCTGTGCCAAGACCTTAACAGGGAAGGAAATAGGCAATTGACCACTAGTTCCAATTTCTTCTGTTTGTGTAAGCCTGTTTAGTGTCTAGCCATATGTAAATAAAAAAAAAATATGCCGCTTTATCAAGCGACTTGTCATGTGTGCATAAATGGGGTGGTCGGGGATCGAACTGAGCGCCATTCTCCAATTGAGCTTGTGTTTGCACCTTGTGTATGTATATGTTTGTGATTGCAAGTATGGTGGTGTGAGTGTGCCAAATGGACATACAGGCTTTTCTCCAGGCAAGAGATGGAAGTCACAACATTAGCTCTCTGAGATACATTGGTATCGAACACGTTAAGACACCTTGGAGGGGAGGAGATACTGATAATCTATTATTGAGAAGAGAATTATATTGGATTCACCGTTTGTGCACCATTTCTCCTAAAGGTCTGAACCAAGAGTTTGATATCAGACCATTACTTACATGAATGTCACTTTGATTTGTCTTACTTTCCAGGTCTCCTACTTGGTCATTTTGTACACAGTGCATTCGGAAAGTTTCAGATCCTTCCCTTTTTCCACATTGTTCGTTACAGCCTTATTCTAAATACTATTTTTCCTCGTCAATCTACACACAATACCTAATGATGAAGCGAAAACAGGATAATTTTTTGGGGGGCCAATTTAAAAATGTTTTTACATAAGTATTCAGACCCTTTGCTATGAGACTTGAAATTGAGCTCCGGTGCATCCTGTTTCCATTGATCATCCTTGAGATGTTTCTGCAACTTGATTGGAGTCCACCTGTTGTAAATTCAATTGATTGGACATGATTTGGAAAGGCACACAGGTCCCACAGTTGACAGTGCATGTCAGAGCAAAAACCAAGCCATGAGGTCGAAGGAATTGTCCGTAGAGCGCCAAGACAGGATTGTGTTGAGGCACAGATCTGGGGAAAACTACCAAAAAATGTCCGCAGCATTGAAGGTCCCCAAGAACACAGTGGCCTCCATCATTCCTAAATGGAAGAAGTTTGGAACCACCAAGACACTTCCTAGAGCTGGCCGCCCGGCCAAACTGAGCAATCAGGGAGTAGGGCCTTGGTCAGGGAGGTGACCATGAACCTGATGGTCACTCTGACAGAGCTCCAGAGTTTCTCTGTGGAGATGGAAGAACCTTCCAGAAGGACAACCATCTCTGCCGCACACCACCAATCAGGCCTTTATGGTAGAGTGGCCAGAAGGAAGCCACTCCTCAGTAAAAGCACATGACAGCCTGCTTTGGTTTGCCAAAAGGCACCTAAAGGACTCTCCGAGACCATGAAAACAAAGATTTCTGGTCTGATGAAACCATGATTGAACTCTTTGGCCGGAATGCCAAGCGTCACGTCTGGAGGAAACCTGGCACCATCCCTACAGTGAAGCATGGTGGTGGCAGCATCATGCTGTGGGGATGTTTTTTCAGCGGTAGGGGGTGGGAGACTAGTCAGGTCGAGGAAAGATGAATGGAGCAAAGTACAGAGAGATCCTTAGTGAAAACCTGCTCCAAAGCGCTCAGGACCTTAGACTGGGGCGAAGGTTCACCTTCCAACTAGGACAATACCTAAGAACACAGCCAAGACCACGCAGGAGTTGCTTTGAGACACGTCTCTGATGTCCTTAGTGGCCCACCAGAGCCGGACTTGAACCCGATCAAACATCTATGGAGAACCTGAAAATGGCTGTGCAGGCCTTCCCATCCCAACCTGACAGCGCTTGAAAGGATCTGCAGAGATGATTGGAGAAACTCCTCAAATACCGTGTGTGCCAAGCTTGTGGCGTCATACTCAAGAAGACTTCGAGGCTGTAATTGCTGCAAAAGGTGCTTCAACAAAGTACCTGAGTAAAGGGTCTGAATACTTTTATGTAAATGTGATATCAGTTTTTGTAATAAATTAGCATAATTTTCTAAAAACCTGTTTTTGCTTTGTCATTATGGGTTATTGTGTGTAGATTGAGAAGGGGGAAAAAACGATTTAATCAATTTTAGAATAAGGCTGTAACGTAACAAAATTTGGAAAAACTCAAGGGGTCTGAATACTTTCTGAATGCACTGTATATATTAGATTCTGTAACTACTTCATGTGCCCATCTCATTGATATCAAATTATTAGAGATACGTTGTTTTTGAAATAGGTCACTGGAATTATATCTACGGCCCACCACGCCTCTTGCGCGTAATGGTCATATGGGCAGGTATTCAAAATTTTTTTTTTACAGTTGCCTAGGTTTTAACTTGAACTCATTTGTATGTATATAATCCTTTATGACCATATGCATCTGTGATTAATTAGATTGTGCACAAAAAGTTAATTGAATTATTTCCACACCCACCATGCATCATGTGCGTAATGGTCATGTGACGTGAAATGTGTATATTTGAGCACTCCGTCTGTTTGTTCTGACGAAGATCCGTTTGGGATCAAAACGTTGTCAATAAAGCGGTGAATTGGGAGCTTAAAGAGTTGTGCGGGCCTTCTTGTTCTTTACGAGATGGAAGTGGCCCATCTTGCCTAATGTGTCAAAGCAGGTAGCTTGAGAAACTGAACTATGCTAGCCACATGCCCTTTCACAGCTTCTGCACTCAAGTAAATTAGCACGTTTAATCATCTCGAGTATTATCAATGAAGGTATTTAAACGTTTTGCTGAACGTGCTCTTTGAACATCCACAATTGCTGGCTAACAAAAACATCCATCTGCAGAAATCCACAATGGAGGCAAGTCAAAACCCAGCTGAAGGAAGCATCAGTGTGCACACGCACAGCAACTCCCTCTTCCAAGAGGGCCGGCCAAAAAAACCCAGCTCTCTCCAGACTGTTCAACATGAGGAAAGAGAGAGAGGCAACACAAGGCGTTCCCTTCTCTCAGTCCTCCCCTCCTTCCCCCCTCCCTTCCCATGGTGTTAAATCACAGAGGCAGTTTGCTAGGAAGCAGCTGCTAATGATAGTTTTAGAGGAGTGGGTGGGGGGTGCAGGAAGAGACCTTGCGACCCCCGCCTGCTGCTCCTCATCTCCTGTGACGGCGACAAACCAAATGCCAAACGGCAGAGGAGTCTGGTCAAAACACTACAGGATACCTACCCCTCCTCTCTCTTCCTCCTCCTTCCCTCCCTCATCCCCCCTACCAGCCGCCTGTTACTATCACACCAGCCATCTCCTGCTCAAAAACAAAGGGCCATCTCTTCCCGAAATGGGCAAAACAAAAATAACTTCCTTCCCTGCTTTTGGGGAAACCTTCACACACACTTCGAAAAAGAAAAAAGGACTATAAGTGAAGTCGAGAGACAAGCCTGACCAAGCACAGACTAGAGGTGATCTTGCAGACGGAAACAATATGGAGTCCAACATGCAAGTGGACAGCCATGACCATAGATGGGAAACATAGCGTCTCTATTGACATGAAGCCCCAGAGTTTTGGGTGGGACTATAAACCTGACCCTAACCAAAACAGACAAACTTGGATTCTCTCAAAATGTTTTATAAGGTCCCTGAACTTGCTGGTGTTTGAAACTACAATAGAGGAACAAGGGGAGGGACTCACGGTGAAAACATCGTCGCCACCCAACTCGGCCTCGTTCTGGATGGTCGAAGAAGAGGTGGTAGATCCTGGAAAACAAAGATAGCCAATAGTGAGTAACCTGCAGGAGGAGGCTGAACCACTTCAGCTGGACTTCCACATCCCCATAGCATCAAACATCTTCCTTTTCTTACTATGATGATCTGAACGCATTTGATAAGTTAAACTAACATGGTTACCTATCCACCTCTTTCACCTAACAGTGGCAATAAAGGAAAGGGATGTATACCATTCAAGAGCATTGCGATACAGCCCTCATAGTCTTCGCCTTCCCCTCCCGTACCTTCCGTCAGGTCCTCCATGGCTTTCCTGACCCCACGGTCGAAGGCGCGTGCATCGGCAGGGCTCTGGAACGTCAAGCCACACTTCTTGTTGTCCACTTTCCAGTGGTGAAATGTGGGCGTGGCCTTGGTGTACTCCAGATCCTTCTTCAGGAAGCATTCCAGAATCACCTGGGAGGAGGCACACGTTTGAATGGACTATAAACTAAACCATGCTCCAAACAAAGTAGGCTAAAAGTGCAATCCTCTTTACGCAAGCCCACACTGATTCTACTACCTGAATAATCTACAAAGGAACAGAAAGAGCAACAGAAGAAAAAAAGCTGAGGACCGATATCTGACAAACACATATGTGTGACATGAACATTCCCGAAAAACGTTCATTGATGACAATTAAGGATTTGTGAATACATTCAAAATATGTGTGATAGAATCGACCCTCGTCTGCCCTGGACGGGATTTGATCCCGTGCTTACCAACGACACTTCTTACTTTGGAAGCTAGTGAGATAATTGTTACTGTAACAAGTCAGGATTTGGGTCTGAGCACTAGCAAAGGCTTTACCTGTTTGTCTTTGAGACGCTCGCGTGGATGAGGAAGCTGCTTCGCCCAGCAGCTCGGCCGACAGCACCTTGCACACGCCCACACGGCTGAGGCATCCACCGTCCTGGGCCAGCCAGCCGCCACTCGAGTCGTCCCGGGTCATGACCACCGCTTTGACGCGCACAATGTAGCTGTCACTGTATTGTAGAGAGAGGGAGAAAGTTGGGGTCAGTCAGTTAGCATGAGAAAGAGGGACAGTGAGGTTGCAGAGCAGGTGCTTTTTTATATATATATATATATAAACACAACATGTAAAGTGTTGGCCGCAGGTTTCATGAGCTGAAATAAAAGATCCCAGAAATGTTCCATATGCACAAAAAGCTTTTTTCTCTCAAATGTTGTGCACAAATTTGTTTACATCCCTGTTAGTGAGCATTTCTCCTTTGCCAAGATAATCCATCCACCTGACAGGTGTGGCATATCAAGAAGCTGATTTAAACAGCATGATCATTACACAGGTGCACCTTGTGCTGGGGACAATAAAATACTATAAAATGTGCAGTTTTGTCACACAACACAATGCCACAGATGTCTCAAGTTTTGAGAGAGCGTGCAATTGGCATGCCGACTGCAGGAATATTCATTTCTCTACCATAAGCCGCCACCAACGTCGTTTTAGAGAATTTGGCAGTACGTCCAACCGGCCTCACAACCGCAGATCACGTGTAACCACGCCAGCCGAGGACCTCCACATCCGGCTTCTTCACCTACGGGATCGTCTGAGTCCAGCCACCCGGACAGCTGATGAAACTGAGGAGTATTTCTGTCTGCAATAAAGCCCTTTTGTGGGGAAAAACTATTTCTGACTATGCCCTCCCAGACCCACCCATGGCTGCGCCCCTGCCCATTAATGTGAAAACCATAGATTAGGGCCTAATGAATTTATTTCAATTGACTGATATCCTTATATGAACTGTAACTCACTAAAATCGTTTAAATTGTTGCATGTTGCGTTTATATTTTTTAACAAAAATATAAATGCAACATGCAACAATTTAAAAGGTTTTAATGAGTTGCAGTTCATATAAGGAAATCAGTCAATTTAAATAAATTAGGCTCTAATCTATGGATTTCACATGACTGGGAATACAGATATGCATCTGTTGGTCACAGATACTGTACCTTTAAAAAAAAAGGTAGGGGCGTGGATCAGAAAACCAGTTAGTATCTGGTGTGACCAACATTTGCCTCATGCAGCGCGACACATCTCCTTCGCATAGAATTGATCAGGATGTTGTGGCCTGTGGAATGTTGTCCCGCTCCTCTTCAATGGCTGTGCAAAGTTGCTGGATATTGGTGGGAACTGGAACACTCTGTCGTACATGTCCATCCAGAGCTTCCCAAACATGCTCAATGGGTGACATGTCTGGTGAGTGTGCAGGCCATGGAATAACTGGGACATTTTCAGCTTCCAGGAATTGTGTACAGATCCTTGCAACATGGGGTCGTGCATTATCATGCTGAAACATGAGGTGACATGAGGTCACAATCGTGGACCTGCTTAGCATTGCAAACGCAACAAATAAAAATGGCTGATACAAATGAAACCTACATATTTGCATACAGCCACAGGACGAAACCACTTTTTCGTGAACAAAGAAAACCCTTAAAATTATGAGTCATGTACATCTGCGCTGTGAAAATGGACCACGAACACACTCTGCATCACCCCCTCACCTTCTGCCATATTTGAACGACAACAAACTAGCACCAATTAACACAGCTTTTAAGAACTCCCCCCATTAGCAGTGGTATGGCTTTGCATGACGTAGTATTTAAAATCATATCGTCAAGCTGCTGAAAAAAGGTACCAAATATCAGTTATTCAAGTGGCTGCCTGAAACCAGATAAAGAACACAGAAAGATGCAGCTTTACAAAAAGTAATGGCCGCCTAATAATCTAACAACCAAATTGTTTTTCAACCTGTCACTTTCCTAATCTCACCCTTACACTACTCCTCATGCACATCCAGGACACCTGTTAATAAAGACGTCCAATTAATTACATTTGTCTTTCTAGTCATCAGGGCCTCTCAAAGGGATACTGAGGCAAGTCTAGTCCTGTAAGATTCAGTGTTGCTATACCATGAGTACAGCACAATTGTATGCATTACACTACCTCAGATTGAACTATTTGACAATATATTAGGCAGGAATGTTCCATCCATTGCAGTTGAAAGATGTCTATGTGCCCATGGCTTTTAACATGGTAAACTAACTGTCCATCTGGCATTTGAAGAGAGCATGAGTGATGGTACACCTCCACTAACACTCCCACACCTCCACCCTCAGACAAGCTAGGCCTAACTCACAGACATGTACAAACCATGCCAAGAAGCATGAGAAATGCCACCAGAGAAATAAGGACACCTGGCTAGCAGCGAAAATGCAAAAAGGGTTACAAATGAAGTCATCAGCAGCAATCCTTTACATATAAAATCCCAGACAAATACACCAGTACGTATGAATTGGGTGTATGTGTCACTAGACATGGTAAATGCTTTGTCAAATCCTGACGGACAGGCAGTGTTTGATATCATATGAGGGATGATGACTCCACAGCCCACCCACCCCCAGAGCGAGATAAGCTTGGGTTTTGTTGACACCCCTGGAATGCAGCGGCCATGATAGTACATACTAAAGAGGGGGAGTAATTCCTCTCCCTCTGCAGAGGTCACCCCCTTCTCTCTCTCCCACATATTCTCTCTGTCACTCACACAAACACACGCCATGATATGATTATCCCAGATACCCTGGCTGCACTTCCAAACACAATGAATATTCATTTTGAGTTTTGACCAATAAACCGGGTAAAGGAAGGAAGAAAATGTCTGAATAAAGCCCGTCTTTGCAAACAAGGCCGACGATCCGTCTCCCTGAGATCCATGAACATGGAGCCCACATGGATGATTCATAACAATCTCGCAGAGTGCCAGCGAATGTACTCACCTATGATTACACATTAAGCCCTGAGTGCACAAGCCAGAGAGAGCCCCTAGCGTTACAGAAACACCAAATCTCCTCTGTAAAAGGTGGCAGCATCGCTCATCTAACCTATTCCACCACAGCCAAAACAAAACCTTATCCTAACCAAGCAGTAGTCACAAGCAGCAGCCCCTGCAGCAACAGCCCCCCAGAATATGTGCGAGGAGGAGGACATTGCAGAGTAGACACAGAAAGACATGGCAAGCAGAAACCAGGGAAGCAGCAGAAACACAGAAACCGGACGGCTTGCCTTTTATAATCGGACATCTCTCCTACATCACGCGGCCACGGTCACAAATTCCTCATGGTCTCCGTCGGCAGACCGTCACGGTGTGCGAGACGACGCAACATCCCCAATCATCAGCCTGACCATGGTGGAAGCAGCGGCGGCCGTGCCTGATTTCCTAGGCTGTTTGCTCAAAAGTGCTTCCCCACGTACCGTATGATTCAGTCTCCTTGACAAGCAGATTCCACTTGTGTGTGTGCCAGAGAGAGAGAGAGAGGGAGCGAGAGAGTGTGTATGTGTGTTGAACATGAGTCATCGCCCGGCAGCCATTCCGCATTCGCCGGCAGCCTGCAGTGGCACACAGCACACTCCATCCTCATCCGTCAAGCAGGAGGGGTAAGGGGAAAAACGGGGGAACCGGGAACATGGCCTAAGAAGCCCACCACTACCCAAACACATTCCCGAAAAGAATTTGAAGCAACTGGAACAACCAGCCTATCAGTAAAGGTTTGTGCACATTGTATAAAAGAGAGCACGGACTGTACATTCATGGCTCTCAGCTAGCATGCAGGTCAGAAGAATATGTGGTTTGAATATTACTCAGCTCTGACTGGACTTCTTATCAGGAGTGTGTGCCCGTGTCCTAACTTTGTCAGGCTCATAAAAGGAGGTCAAAGGTTTACAATGTACAAACCCAACCCACAGGTAGGTGTGAAAGACCTGGGGTGATGTCATCCACGGCTCAGAATAGAGGAACGTCGGTGATCGATAGTCCTTTTTCTTTGCTCTCCCTCTCCTTTTCCTCTCTGGCATCTCCCATCCAGGACAGCTTATCAGTTTCCCCTCCGAGCTCTTGTTTTCGATCACAGGCCATCAGAAATGGCCCAAGCATATCTAGTGATGCAGATTTTATACAAGGAGCTGGCCGGTAACAAAGAACGTCATGGGATACTTTCCTTGAGTTTGAGGTGTGGAGAAGGCTGTTCTGTTACTTGATGAACCAGACAAAGCAGCAATGGGTCCATCAAGGCTCAGAAGTTCATGAGACAACTGTACATTAAATAGGTTGATTTTTGATAGGGACAAATGATTCTAACAAACAATTAGGGTTAAGGCCTAGATATTCATAGCCCAAAATAGGCCAGTCCCACCAGAACTGAAACCAATGGAGTTATTGTGTGCTAATGGTGGCATCTTCTCTTACTACCTATCCCATAGGTGTAATTCCACATGGGGTTGGGGGGGGGCGACATGTTCAGAACAGGTCGATTCATCCCCCACAATAATATTTTATTTTGGGTTGTGGTTCTCCCCTGGAGCGGGGCCCAGGGTGTAGAATAACATAACACGACAAGAAAAGGTCTGCCCCATGGCAAAATGTGTTGAAATGCATGAAGTTAGCCACCCCCCCTCCCAAAATAAATATCCTAAAAAAATATATTATTATTATTTTTGGCTTAGTGTATGTGCCCCAAATGCATTAGGTAGTCTCCACCGCTTAGCCGTGCTGTCAATTCACGCCCCTGCCCAATTAATTTCATATCACGAGGAGGGGGCAACCAGCCCCACCTGAAATACATCCCATTCCAAAATCATGGGCGTTAATATGGAGTTGATCCCCCCTTGGCTGCTATAACAGTCTCCAATCTTCTGGGAAGGCTTTCCACTAGATGTTGGAACATTGCAGCAGGGGACTTCCATTCAGCCACAAGAGCATTAGTGAGTGGTCGGGCACTGATGTTGGGCGATTGGGCCTGGCTGCAGGCAGGGTGCTCCAGCCCACCATTCATCCCAAAGGTGTTCGATGGAGTTGAGGTCAGAGCTCTGTGCAGGCCAGACAAGTTCTTCCACACCGACCTTGACAAACCATTTCTGTATGGACCTCGCTTTGTGCACGAGGCATTGTCATGCTGAAACAGTAAAGGGCCTTCCCCAAACTGTTGCCACAAAGTTTGAAGCACAGAATAATCTAGAATGTAATTGTATGCTGTAGTGTTAAGATTTCCTTCTCTGGAACAAAGGGTCCTAGCCCGAACCATGAAAAAACATCCCGAGACCATTATTCCTCCTCCACCAAACTTTACAGTTGGCACTCATGCATTGGGGCAGGTGGTGTTCTCCCTGGCATCCACCAAACCTAGATTCGTCTGTCGGACTGCCAGATGGTGAAGCGTGATTCATCACTTCAGAGAACAGCGTTTCCACTGCTCCAGAGTCCAATGGCAGCGAAGCTTTACACCACTCCAGCCAACGCGGATTGAGGATGGCGAGGGCGGCGGGAAAACCCTTATAAGAAATGTCGTGGTGCCGAGGAGAAGTTAACGTATCCGTTTGAACGGAAAGAGATATTTTAGGTGTTGTCTAACCCGAGCTTGTGTGCTTGTGGCCCTCAGGCCGCCCGCTAATAACGGCGCCAGAGGCAAGAAAAAAACGCCGAAACTTCTAATGCCAAATGTTGTTACGTTACAGCCTTATTCTAAAATTGATTAAATACATTTTTCCCCCATCAATCTACACACACAATACCCCCATAATGACAAAGTGAAAACCTGAAATTTTGGCAAACGTCTTCAATATAAAAATGGAAATAACGTTATTTACGTAAGTATTTAGACCCTTTCTATGAGACTCGAAATTGAGCTCAGGTGCATCCTGTTTCCATTGATCATCCTTGAGATGTTTCTACAACTTGATTGGAGTCCACCTGTGGTAAATTAAATTGATTGGACATGATTTGGAAAGGCACACCTGTCTATATAAGGTCCCACAGTTGACAGTGCATGTCAGAGCAAAAACCAAGCCATGAGGTCGAAGGAATTGTCCGTAGAGCGCCAAGACAGGATTGTGTCGAGGCACAGATCTGGGGAAGGGTCCCACAAAATGTCTGCAGCAGTGAAGGTCCCCAACAACACAGTGGCCTCCATCATTCTTAAATGGAAGAAGTTTAGAACCACCAAGACTCTTCCTAGAGCTGGCCGCCCGGCCAAACTGAGCAATCGGGGGAGAAGGGCCTTGGTCAGGGAGATGACCAAGAACCCGATGGTCACAGAGTTCCTCTGTGGAGCTGGGAGAACCTTCCAGAAGGACAACTATCTCTGCAGCACTCCACCAATCAGGCCTTTATGGTAAGTGGCCAGGACGGAAGCCACTCCTCAGTAAAAAGGCACGTGACAGCCCGCTTTGGAGTTTGCCAAAAGGCACCTAAAGGACTCTCAGACCATGAGAAAAAAGATTTTCTTTGGCTGGAATGCCAAGCTTCACATCTGGAGGAAACCTGGCACCATCCCTACGGGTGAAGCATGGTGGTGGTGGCAGCATCATGCTGTGGGGATGTTTTTCAGCGGCAGGGACTGGGAGACTAGTCAGGCTTGAGGGAAAGATGAACGGAGCAAAGTACAGAAAGATCCTTGATGAAAACCTGCTCCAGGGCGCTCAAGACCTCAGACTGGGGGTGAAGGTTCACCTTCCAACAGGACAATGACCCTAAGCACACAGCCAAGACAACGCAGGAGTGGCTTCAGGACAAGTCTCTGAATGACCTTGAGTGGCCCAGCCAGAGCCAGAGCCCGAACCCGATTGAACATCTCTGGAGAGACCTGAAAATAGCTGTGCAGCAACGCTCCCCATCCAACCTGACAGAGCGTGAGAGGATCTGCAGAGAAGAATGGGAGAAACTCCCCAAATATACACTACTGTTCAAAAGTTTGGGGTCACTTGAAATGTCCTTGTTTTAAAAGAAAAGCAATTTTTTGTCCATCAAAATTACTTCATTAAATAGTACCCGCAAAACACCAGTCTCAACGTCAACAGTGAAGAGGACGGGGGGCTTGCAAAGAAAAAGCATATCCCAGGCCGGCAAAAAAAAGAAAAAGATTAAGATGGGCAAAAGAACAGACACTGGATTTTTTCTATGCAACTCTGCCTAGAAGGTCAGCATCCCGGAGTCGCCTCTTCACTGTTGACGTTGAGAATGGTGTTTTGCAGGTACTATTTAATTAAGCTGCCAGTTGAGGACCTGTGAGGCATCTGTTTCTCAAACTAGACACTAATGTATTTTTTTCCTCTCTTCCTCAGTTGTGCACTGAGGCCTCCTACTCCTCTTTCTATTCTGGTGAGAGCCAGTTGCGCTGTTCTGTGAAGGGAGTACTACACAGCATTGTACGAGATCTTCAGTTTCTTGGCAATTTCTCGCATGGACTAGCCTTCATTTCTCAGAGCAAGAATAGACTGACGAGTTTCAGAAGGTTATTTGTTTCTGGCCATTTTGAGCCTGTAATCGAACCCACAATTGCTGATGCTCCAGATACTCAACTAGTCTCAAGAAGGCCAGTTTTATTGCTTCTTTAATCAGCACAACAGTTTTCAGCTGTGCTAACATAATTGCAAAAGGGTTTTCTAATGATCAATTAGCCTTTTAAAATGATAAACTTGGATTAGCAAACACAACATGCCATTGGAACACAGGACTGATGGTTACTGATAATGGGCCTCTGTAGATATTCCATTAAAAATAAGCCATTTCCAGCTACAATAGCCACATTAACAATGTCTACACTGTATTTCTGATCAATTTGATGTTATTTTAATGGACAAAAAAATTGCTTTTCTTTAGAAAACAAGTACATTTCTAAAGTTGTGACCCCAAACTTTTTGAACGGTAGGTGTATATAAATAAAATGTGGATTAGGCACAAGGTAGGCGAACTACAACTATAATAAAACTCAGTGTTCATCTGTTGTCTTCTTAATATAAATACATATGCATGTGTGCATCATAATAACTCTTCATCTTTTGTGTATTCTTTGCCTTGATTCGTTACTGATAGTGACGACGTATCCTTCCTTCCACTTATACTGTGTTTTCAAAATACCCCTCCATATACCCCTCAAGAGAGGCATAATTAGTCATGTCAAACTGTGTAGAATTGCAGGAAATGTTTTTAAAATGTGAAATAAATTGTGGGGGGGAGGACCCACAGACCCCACGTCTACTGTTCGCCCCCTCTAATATCTAACCCACAATTTCACCCCTTTTCTATCCAACATTCTTCTCCCTACACATCTCCAATAGTATGCTCTAGTATTTACGGGGACCTTTATATGGAAGGTATACTAAATTCAGAATGAAGATGTCACAGTATGACTGGCAGCTGAAATTGGATAGAAAATGAGAGGCATGTAATCTGTGGCTACAGACCACATGCCTAGTGGTTGCAATGCAGACGGCGTGCAGCAATACACTTTATTAATATACTCCAGACACACACCATCACCACTACTACTATAGGACAGGAGAAACTGCCAGGAGAAACTTCTTTGGACTACCAAAACCAGTATTCAATTCAAAAGTTGTTACTGGAGGATTTGAGAAAACATTAGTTCATTAGGGTAGACTAGAGGATTTGGTGACATAGTTCAACAGCACTTTTTACTTTTGCATCCCGAAAGATAGTTACATTTCTGTACGGAAATGTTACGTAAACAGCTGTTCCATAACCACATTGCCAAACCTACTGCCAAAATAAATATAAAATAAAATAAACTGCCACACAGGGATAAAACAAAAAGTAAGCTCAAATTGCTCCAACCTCTGCACCCTTTTGCTGATAAGAATAGGATGTGATAAGGCTTCCCTAATCTTACCTCGCCTGCCTATAACCCCCAAAACACACACAACACGCACACAATCACATAAAATCCAATAATCTAAGAAACCTGTTGATAGTTTTGATTGGTCCTCAATGGGGCATCAAGACTGAGTTGTTAGTGACAATTTTCTACTGGATAAATTATTGTCTTGAAGTTGTAGACTACACTTAGAATCTTTTGAGTTTTTTGTGTGTGTGATTTTTTTGGGACAGTCTTTTCAAACCTCAATTAGTGCAAATGTACGGTACATAGTCATGATGTCAAACCGTTGAGCAGAAACGGGTGGGGCCTTGCCATTGACGCTGCTAAAGCTAACTTCGTGCCAAAGGCCCACCGTCTGGACGCACAGGTTCAGCCATTCGAGCACACTGTTGCCTCAGGTGTCCACTGACACCTGGGAAAACGCATGCAAACTCCACATATGCTTATGACATCGTCCCCATACAAAATGGTCAGATCTCAGTTCCCCTATCAGCGGAGAGATGGAGCAGATGGTGCTTCACTTGGTCACTGCCAAACATAGAGAATGAGTTCCCTCGCCGTCACAAAGAGAGTGACTATGCTCTTTTAACCAAGTCAACCAAACCGGGGAAAAGGGAACAGGGCACTCTGTGACCTTGTGCGGTGCTTTCACATGCCCTGTCGACAGATATCCGAAACGTGAGCAGGTCTGTGTGGCCAAGTCGATAGAGGCAGAATGTGGACCCATGCAATGCCACAATTGAACTGGAAGTAAAGGAAATCCATCTTCCATTAGTCATGTCACAATCCCATTTGGGCTACAGGCCAACGCCATCTCTGCCCTGTGACTTACCAATCACTTGGGAAAAAAAGCCCCAACGGTTTATGTATTGTACAGGTTGGTCGCCTTTTGAGTCCCTCAAAGTTTGGGGCAGTTCAAGTCAGGATCGAGGCCTTAGAACGAAAGAGACTGTCTATAAAGTGCAGTATTATTCATGTAATGACAAGCTTCATGTCACTGGTGATAGACAATAAGCCAATGCAATGAGGTATCTCTTTGTTGACGTTCAAACAACCTTTCGGTAGAGGGGAAAATGACCTAACTAACAGCAACTATTTGGCTCCAATAGTCATCTCGTCTCTGCTTCATTTGCCGTAGTTGAGCTTGAACCCTGCTGGCGCTCGTGGAATGGGAGGGTTGATATGAAATCGATCCAGGGCAGTAATGGGGCTGGGAAGCCGGGGACAGTTGTGTTGACCTTTCCTCAATGTCATTTTGCATTTTCTCCCCTCGGTGGCATTATTGACAGCTCAGAGTTTGCTGGTTCTGGGGCGTCATTACCGTGATCAATACAACTAGCCAACCCAACCTCTGGAAACGTGGGGGGGGGGGGATGTGCAAATGCACAATTGGGGAATGCTAGGCAAGGCAACACCTCACAAACTTGCTGTCTAGAACAGTACAGCTGAGTTTTATTGCACTGCCAAACATAAAACTGTGCCTGCTATAACAAATATATATACATAAAACTGGACCACTATTAGCCATTTGGATACATATAATAAAACAGTCTTTAACAGTTGTGTACTGTACTGTATGTAGCTGGAATTTGCAGGAACACTGTTGTGTAACTACTCTGGCCTGTTGCTCGAGGGTACTAAAACTTGTGATATCATTTGAGAACTTGAGCATCCCACGTATCCTTTTGTGCACACATGAAAAGTTGCCAAGACGACTTTGTTCCAACGTTCCCACCTTTCAATCATGTTCAATTGCTTAAGAAATGTCAACGCCAACAGTTATGGTTTGAAGTAACCTGCTTCTTTTAGCACTTTCAGTTTGGATAAACATTTCACAAGCTCAAACTATTAGATTTCCTTTTATATTACCATCTGAGTCATGTGTTTACCTATAGGGGTGTGAGCGTACCATAAATCATTGTAAGAAAAGATAGCCTACTCCTTCAGGTCATGGGTTATTACCAAATCTCTACATGAAGGATAAAGAACATACAGCTATGAGCAACAGAACCTTTATTGCCAAATCTCCAAGGTGTACTCACCAAAGAACATATGCCTATAGAACGTGTAGGCCAGTGCCATTTTAATATTAGGGACAAGTATTTTTTTTCCAGGATTTCAGAAATGTAGCATTTGTTGGGCTAATATGTTGGATAGACATCGAAAGAGGTTACAGAAGACAGAAATGCTAAAAGTGTCCCATTTTTTCTGAATTCTCCCTACAGCATGTATGACTGTCATTCATATTCCATTCGCCCAGCTCAGTGTAACATCAATAGGTTCCGGGTACTACATGATAATCGAATTTGCCCTATACCCATCATGAAAGTTTATATCGTCAGTTTATACCGTAGGTGCACAGGTCGAGAGACAAATTGGAGTAATCAAAGTGACACATTCAATACCGCCTTGCACAATCTTGCCTGCAACTAGCTGATCTGTTCACCCACACAGTTCACTTTCATAGCAGCCACATACAGAATCATCAGTTAACTTAATTCCGTCTCATATCTACGCTCCTCCTCACACATTTTCCCTTCGCTTGTGGAATTCAGTGCACAACACAACAGATATCTGTGACCAGGCACAAACTACCTCCCCAAGCCAAACCTTCCTAACATAACCGCTAACCGCTACACAGCCTACATCGTTGTCACCACATTAACGTTATAGTCAACAAACTAGAACTAACACGTTAGCAAACCCAAAATTAAATCCATGTGTACAATCACGTAGTAGTGTACAGCAAGCAGTTGGTGGGCCCCGGTGGCAATAAATTAATAAAACCAAAAGCTTATCTTGATTTGGAAGAGTTCCAGTGTTGGAAAAACCTTAGCTAGTTAGTTAACATAAATAGCATTCCTCTCTATTTGAGTCAGGTTATTGAGTAGGCTAAATTAGATACATTAGCTAAGTAAGTGAAAGGTAAACGAAGAAGAAAAAAATACAACAAAATATAGCTAGCTCTCTCTCTGCTTCTCCTCGTTATTTTTTAAGACATTATTTGTTCAAAACTGTTCAACTATTGTTTTCCTCTCTTTTTGAGTCAACTACTCACCACACTTATACTTTATGCACTGCAGCGTAGCGTAATGCTTTCAGTACAAGATTAATTATCTGATTATTTGATTGGATGACCAACATGTCAGTTTGTACTGCTAGAGCTCTGATAGGTTAGAGGACGTCCTCCGGAAGTCGTCATAATTACTGTATAAATCTATGGAAGAGTGTGAGAACCATGAGCCTCCTAGGTGTTGTATTGAAGTCAATGTACCCAGAGGAGGACGGAAAATAGCTGTCCTCCGGCTACACCTTGGTGCTACCCTAGAGGGTGCTGTTGAGGCTACTGTAGACCATTGCAAACAGTGTGTTTTAATCGGTTATTTTGTAGGGATGGACATGAGTACTGAACGGACATGGCGCTTCCTAGAGCATGGCACTTGCATTGCTAGGGTTATCAGTTCGATTCCCACAGGGGACCAGTCTGACATAGGCCTCTAATACTGTAAGTCGCTCTGGATAAGAGTGTCTGCGAAATTACTAAAATGTAAACTGTATGTATAAAACTGTTATTCTCCCTAAATTCCCTTTCCCACCGTGTCTCACTTCAGTTGCGTTCCAACCGCTCCCTCTATTATCAATCGGAATCATTAAGCCTAGACCAACTAAATCGAATGTATGTATATCGAAAAGTACGATTTTTGGTTTGTAACCCAGAAAAATAATTTTCAACTCACCAAATTGAGCCACGTAAAAAAATAAATAATCACTCTTTGAGAATAACTGTTCCAGAAACGAGATCTGCATCACTTCGCACTATTCTGTTCTATTTTATTCTGTTTATTAAATCATGCTTTTTTAAAACTATAAAATAGGTGTGTCTTGACTGTGATAAGGCCTTGGGAAATAAAACCGTCTTTGGCTGCTAAATTAACAAAACAAGGCTGTGTCATTGCACAGCCATAGGATTCTACAAGCAAACACTACTGCTGAGGTTACAACCTTTTTTGAAGATTGTGTTCCACGATATAATATAACCAGTTGATTTTACAGTTTTAAATAAATTATTCTTAAAATGGCACTTAAAAAATTTTTTATTTTTTACTGGGGCATTTTAGCAATTAGAATTTGTTACCTGCAATGGTTATGGAAATTATGCATCGTGGCATATAGAAACATTTTTTTTCTCCAGTTGACTTATGTTCTAAAAATGCTTATTTTTTGAGTACTTGAAAAACAATCATGCAACTACTCACAGTCAAAAAAATGGCAGATGCCCATCCCCATTATTTGGTGAAATGTGAAAATATTTAGTACCTATAGTGTTATCTAAAAGATTATAACTTGTTTAATGTTTCACTATTCAATATTTTTAAATGAAATTCACTGAATAGGATGGTCCTCCACTTCCTTCTCTGTGGAGGCTACATGTAGGCTACAATAGGATATCTATTTTGAAAACAAAAAAGTGTAGGCCTATAAGACGGAATGGACTTTACATGAGAAAATGGCTTGTGTGAAAATGGGTTTACCTGTAGAAATACGTTGGAGGGAGAGAAGAAAATAAAACAACCTGTGTATTAAAAAATATAATTTCCAGTGAAGGCCTATGTATTATTATTGCAGCAGAAACTATGAATAACCTATTAATAGCCTAACGAAATGTACAAGGTCCTTATAATAAAATAAACATTTAAAATGTAGATAGGGATTATTTCTAAGGACGGAAATGTTAACTATCATTCGGTGACTGTAGTAAAATGCGATGTATCATTAAGAGACTGAATCAACGGCATTAACTTTCCAACTAGACATTCATATTTGATCCTACTTAGAAAATAATTAAATATTCGCATAAACTCTGCCAACGCCGCGCGCACCCACCGCCTTTGCGGTTGGTATTTTTATGAATGAAGCTGAAGTATGCAAATTAGAGCGATTCACGAAAAGAAATGGCGGATATGGCATATCAGTCCTCCACAAAGAAAGACTTTGTAGGCAACAGCGTCAGAATGCAAACGAAAGCTACTTTTTCCGTGACCGTGCACCCACATAATTTACATTGTGGTCAACATACAAAGTTATTATACTTCTACAGTGTTATTTGCACGGCAAATGGTGATATGAAGTGCATTTGTTAAAACTATTCACTGTAAACTCTTTACAAAATGTTTCCGATCCAACCCCTCCCCCTCGGCCCCTTTCTCCCTCTCTCAAGACTGGACTCGTTCAGGAGGGCGAGGGGGCCTAAACATCCCGCTCCTCTGTCCACTAACGTTACATTGTAACAAAGCATTTTCAATTTGGGGGAAAAACTTTAGGTCCACTCTCCTCATCCATCTCAGTATCCCATCAACAGACATGCATGACATGGGTATAATTAGAGAAAACGTATCACATGCAAAATAAGAATTAAGGCTACTTTTCTTGAAGTAGCTATAGGCTACTCACTCGTCTGGGTGTGTTTCCTCGGTTCATTTTTCGTTTCACCTACAATAATATCCCACCGAGGGTACATAGTGCGGTGTCTTCATTTGTCTTGCCCTCCTCGTCCAACACCTCGATCACACACGGTAGCTGCCTAGTTTTCTGACAGTTTTTTTCTGTTTGTTTGCGTTCTTTCTCGCTTCTCTTTTTAGTCTCTCAGCGTTTCACTACAATTATTCGAGCACATATACGAGAGTAGTAAATCCTTTGGAATACCTCCACCGATTTAATCCCGTCGCGCCCCATGCTGAAATGCGGTAATTGAAATCGTGCGTTGATGTCGGTGAGGATGGCCCCGTACGAGCCCTATCTCTGGTTACTCCATGTTGGATTCTGTAGGCAGAAGCCAACGCCGCCGACACTGGAAGTGGGGGGTGGGGGGCTCTTGCGGAAGCGACGTCAGACCCGAAGGCCTGCCAGACGGTATAGGATTTTAGGGATGTCCAAAGGGAGGAGGGAGGGAGGGAGGGGGGCTGCTGCTTTGTATTTTATGAAGATGTGGTTACAGGGTTAACGGGGGGCTGCTGCTTTGTATGCCCCTTGAAGATGTGGTTACAGGGTTAATGATACCTAATGTAGCCTATTTATGAACTAGTGAGAGTGAGTAACCTGAATACTCAATCATGATTATCATGCATTCGCGAGGGAGGTGGGGCTGCTGCTTTTGTATTTTATGAAGATGTGGTTACAGGGTTAATGATACCTAATGCAGCCTATTTATGAACTTGGTGAGTAACCTGAATACCTCAATCATGATTATCATGCATTCATAACAGCTGAAGTTACTGGAATACAAAAAATCACTCACTAACTGTAAGTCGCTCTGGATAGAGCGTCTGCTAAATGACTAAAATGTAAAATGAATACAACATATTTTTGATAGCACCATCATAAATTATTTGCCAAACACATCTGTCATTCACTGACACAATAGTTGATAAGAAAAAATATATTTGAGGGGTCTTGAGTGAAGAGCAGCTGTATTAGATAGTTTTCAATTAAGGTCATTGTATCACATTACCGCTGTTTCAGCCTTAGTGACAATGAAAATATATGTTCAATTTCTCACACAGAGAAGGCTCAAGGAACCATGGTCCAAACTACAATAGTTGTCTTCTACCACCAACTAGTGGTCACCATATGCTTTACATTCCTTTGCCGTTCACATCTGTCCAGATTACATTTTAGCAATGGTGGAAAAAAAGTACAAATATTAATAAAATTATAATAAGAAAAAGCAATTAAGTGTTGGTTTATTAGTCATGGTGGAAAAAGTAGTCAATAGTCATACTTGAGTAAAAGTAAATGTAATTGCTATACATCAAATTCCTTATACTAAGCAAACCAGACAGCACGTTTTCCTTTTTATTTACGGACAGACAGGGGCACACTCCAACACTTAGACATAATTTACAAATGCAGTATTGATGTTAAGTGAGTCCGCTAGATCAGAGGCAGTAGGGATGACAACGTTAAATTAATAGGTGCGTGAATTGGACCATTATTCTGTCCTGCCTGAGCATTCGAAATGTACTTTTTGGTGTCAGGGAAAATGTATGTGAGTAAAAAGTACATATTTTCTGTAGGAATGTAGTGGAGTAAAAGTAAAAGTTGTCAAAAATATAAATAGTAAAGTAAAGTACAGATACCCCCCAAAAACGACTTAAGTAGTACTTTAAAGTATTTTTACTTAAGTACTTTACACCACTGCAATTTAGATGATCTGATATATAACATTTTGGTGTAAAATGACCTAGCACGACCTGACATGACATTGCATGGTATATTACTCTTGCATTGTACTGTAACATTATTGCATTGTGTCACCTCATGTTATTAGTAATACATTTAGTTTGACATCAATGTAGCTAGAAAATGTATTTATACTACACTTTGCTTTATATATTTCTGTAAATTATATTATTTGTTTTTTAAACAGATAACAAAAAAACAAAGTGAGGGCTATAAAAATGATTACAATACCGCAGCAATTGCATGTTATGGCCAAATTCAGTAGAGGGAGCCAAACTCTGTTGGATGCTCCAATCAATGGTTAGTCCTGGCTACATTCAGATTTCTACCCTTCTCCCGAAGTGTGCACTTGTACACTATCCGTTCAGACCTCAAACCTTCCTACGTAAAGGTTATGAAAAATTTGCTCTTTGAGTATTTTGTCCAGTAGTTTTCCTCAAGGAGGAAGCCCCACTGCTAGGTCAAAGATAATAAAACAAAAACACTATAGTAAATGATACAGTAATGTCCGCAATAACACTACAGTAAACACTACAGTATACTACGTTCACAAAAACACTACAGTAAATACTGTAGTCTGCAAAACACTACAGTAATTATATATATATATATATATATATATATATATATATATATATATACACATTACAGTTTTTTTTACTACAGTATTTATTTTTATTATAAACCAGGTTGTTCGAGCACTGAATGCTGATTGGCTGAAAGCCGTGGTATATCAGACCGTATACCATGGGTATACAGTGGGGAGAACAAGAATTTGATACACTGCCGATTTGCAGGTTTTCCTACTACAAAGCATGTAGAGGTCTGTAATTTTTATCATAGGTACACTTCAATCTGTAGAAATGGAATCTAAAACAAAGCAAAATCCAGAAAATCACATTTGTATGATTTTTGAGTAATGAATTTGCATTTTATTGCATGACATAAGTATTTGATCACCTACCAACCAGTAAGAATTCCGGCTCTCACGAAGACCTGTTAGTTTTTCTTTATGTGCCTCCTGTTCTCCACTCATTACCTGTATTAACTGCACCTGTTTGAACTCGTTACCTGTATAAGACACCTGTCCACACACTCAATCAAACAGACTCCAACCTCTCTCACAATGGCCAAGACCAGAGAGCTGTGTAAGGACATCAGGGATAAAATTGTAGACCTGCACAAGGCTGGGTGGGCTTCAGGACAATAGGCAAGCAGCTTGGTGAGAAGGTAACAACTGTTGGCGCAGTTATTAGAAAATGGAAGAAGTTCAAGATGACGGTCAATCACCCTCGGTCTGGGGCTCCATGCAAGATCTCACCTCGTGGGCATCAATGATCGTGAGGAAGGTGAGGGATCAGCCCAGAACTACACAGCAGGACCTGGTCAATGACCTGAAGAGAGCTGGGACCACAGTCAAAAGAAAACCATTAGTAACACACTTACGCCGTCATGGTTAAAATCCTGCAGCGCACGCAAGGTCCCCCTGCTCAAGCCAGCGCATGTCCAGGCCCGTCTGAAGTTTGCCAATGACCATCTGGATGATCCAGAGGAGAATGGGAGAAGGTCATGTGGTCTGATGAGACAAAAATAGAGCTTTTTGGTCTAAACTCCACTCGCTGTGTTTGGAGGAAGAAGAAGGATGAGTACAACCCCAAGAACACCATCCCAACCGTGAAGCATGGAGGTGGAAACATCATTCTTTGGGGATGCTTTCTGCAAAGGGGATAGGACGACTGACCGTATTGAGGGGAGGATGGATGGGGCTATGTATCGCGAGATCTTCGCCAACAACCTCCTTCCCTCAGTAAGAGCATTGAAGATGGGTCGTGGCTGGGTCTTCCAGCATGATAACGACCTGAAATACACAGCCAGGGCAACTAAGGGTGGCTCCGTAAGAAGCATCTCAAGGTCCTGGAGTGGCCTAGCCAGTCTCCAGACCTGAACCCAATAGAAAATCTTTGGAGGGAGCTGAAAGTCCGTATTGCCCAGCGACAGCCCCGAAACCTGAAGGATCTGGAGAACGTCTGTATGGGGAGTGGGCCAAAATCCCTGCTGCAGGTGTGTGCTAACCTGGTCAAGACCTACAGGAAACGTATGATCTCTGTAATTGCAAACAAAGGTTTCTGTACCAAATATTAAGTTATGCTTTTCTGATGTATCAAATACTTATGTCATGCAATAAAATGCAAATTAATTACTTAAAAATCATACAATGTGATTGACCTATGATCAAAATTACAGACCTCTACATGCTTTGTAAGTAGGAAAACCTGCAAAATCGGCAGTGTATCAAATACTTGTTCTCCCCACTGTATATGTATATATATATATATATATACACACTGCTCAAACAAATAAAGGGAACACTAAAATAACACATCCTAAATAATCTTATTAAATACTTTTTCTTTACATAGTTGAATGTGCTGACAACAAAATCACACAAAAATTATCAATGGAAATCAAATTGATCAACCCATGGAGGTCTGGATTTGGAGTCACCCTCAAAATTAAAGTGGAAAACCACACTACAGGCTGATCCAACTTTGATGTAATGTCAGTATGAGGCTCAGTAGTGTGTGTGGCCTCCACGTGCCTGTATGACCTCCCTACAACGCCTGGGCATGCTCCTGATGAGGTGGCGGATGGTCTCCTGAGATCTCCTCCCAGACCTGGACTAAAGCATCCGCCAACTCCTGGACAGTCTGTGGTGCAACGTGGCGTTGGTGGATGGAGCGAGACATGATGTCCCAGATGTGCTCAATTGGATTCAGGTACAGAAGAACGGGCGGGCCAGTCCATAGCATCAATGCCTTCCTCTTGCAGGAACTGCTGACACCTCAGCCACATGAGGTCTAGCATTTTCTTGCATTGGAGGAACCCAGGCCAACCGCACCAGCATATGGTCTCACAAGGGGTCTGAGGATCTCATCTGGTACCTAATGGCAGTCAGGCTACCTCTGGCGAGCACATGGAGGGCTGTCGCGGCCCCCCAAAGAAATGCCACCCCCACACCATGACTGACCCACCGCCAAACCGGTCATGCTGGAGGATGTTGCAGGCAGCAGAACGTTCTCCACGGCGTCTCCAGACTCTGTCACGTCTGTCACATGTGCTCAGTGTGAACCTGCTTTCATCTGTGAAGGCACAGGGTGCCAGTGGCGAATTTGCCAATCTTGGTGTTCTCTGTGCAAATGTCAAACGTCCTGACGGTGTTGGGCTGTAAGCACAACCCCCACCTGGGACGTCGGGCCCTCATACCACCCTCATGGAGTCTGTTTCTGACCGTTTGAGCAGACACATGCACATTTGTGGCCTGCTGAGGTCATTTTGCAGGGCTCTGGCAGTGCTCCTCCTGCTCCTCCTTGCACAAAGGCGGAGGTAGCAGTCCTGCTGCTGGGTTGTTGCCCTCCTCACGGCCTCCTCCACGTCTCCTGATATACTGGCCTGTCTCCTGGTAGCGCCTCCATGTTCTGGACACTACGCTGACAGACACAGCAAACCTTCTTACATTTTTTACATTTTACATTTTAGTCATTTAGCAGACGCTCTTATCCAGAAGCGACTTACAGTTAGTGAGTGCATACGTTAGTGAGTGTCCCCCATGGGAATCGAACCCACAACCCTGGCATTGCAAAGCGCCATGCTCTACCAACTGAACTACATCCCTGCCAGCCATTACCTCCCCCTACCTGGACGACCGCTGGAGCCAATTGTGCGCCGCCATCGTCTCCCGGTCGCTGCGGCTACGACAGAGCCTGGATTCAAACCAGGATCTCTAGTGGCCTTAGACCACTGCGCCACTCGGGAGACTGCCACAGCTCGCATTGATGTGCCATCCTGGATGAGCTGCACTACCTGAGCCACTTGTGTCGGTTGTAGACTCCGTCTCATGCTACCACTAGAGTGAAAGCACCGCCAGCATTCAAAAGTGACCAAAACATCAGCCAGGAAGCATAGGAACTGAGAAGTGGTCTGTGGTCACCATCTGCAAAACCAGTCCTTTATTGGGGGTGTCTTGCTAATTGCCTATAATTTCCACCTGTTGTCTATTCCATTTGCACAACAGCATGTGAAATGTATTGTCAATCAGTGTTGCTTCCTAAGTGGACAGTTTGATTTCACAGAGTGTGATTGACTTGGAGTTACATTGTGTTGTTGAGCAATCGTGGGAGAAGGGCCTTGGTTTAGGGAGGTGACCAAGAACCCGATGGTCACTCTAACAGAGCTCCAGGAGTTTCTCTGTCGAGATGGGAGAACCTTCCAGAAGGACAACCATCTCTGCCCCACTCCACCAATCAGTTCTTTATGGTAGAGTGGCCAGCGGCAGCCTCACTCCTCAGTAAAAGGCACATGACAGCCTACTTGGAGTTTGCCAAAAGGCACCTAAAGGACTCTCAGACCATGAGAAACAAGATTCTCTGGTCTGATTAAACCAAGATTGAACTCTTTGGCCTGAATTCCAGCGCCACGTCTGGAGGAAACCTGGCACCATGCCTACGGTGAAGCATGGTGGTGGCAGCATAATGCTGTGGGGATATTTTTCACCGGCAGGGACTGGGAGACTAGTCAGGATCGAGGGAAAGATGAACGGAGCAAAGTACAGAGAGATCCTTGATGAAAACCTGCTCCAGAGTGCTCAGGACCTCAGACTGGGGCGAAGGTTCACCTTCAACAGGGACAACGACCCTAAGCACACAGCCAAGACAACGCAGGAGTGGCTTTGGGCCTAGTCTCTGAATGTCCTTGATTGGCCCAGCCAGAGCCCGTACTTGAACCTGATCGAACATCTCTGGAGAGACCTGAAAATAGCTTTGCAGCGATGCTCCCCATCCAACCTGACAGAGCGAGAGGATCTGCAGAGAAGAACGGGGAGAAACTCCCCAAATACAGGTGTGCCAAGCTTGTAGCGTCATACCCAAGAAGACTCGATGCTGTAATCGCTGACAAAGGTGCTTCAATAAGTTTCTGAATACTTATGTAAATGTAATATTTCGTTTTTTATTTTTAATAAATTTGCACACATTTCTAAAAACCTGTTTTTGCTTTTGTCATTATGGGATATTTTGTGTAGATTGATGAGGGGAGGAAAACAATTTAATCAATTTTAGAATAAGGCTGTAACGTAACTAAATGTGAAAAAAAGTCAAGGGGTCTGAATACTTTCCGAATGCACTGTAAATCTGCTTGAAAATCTATGACAAGACCTGAAAATGGTTGTCGAGCAATGATCAACAAACAATTTGACAGAGCTTGAAGAATTTTCAAAAGAATAATAGGCAAATGTTGCACAATCCAGGTGTGCAAAGCTCTTAGACTTATCCAAGAAGACTCACAGCTGTAATCGCTGCCAAAGGTGATTCTAACCTGTATTGACTCAGGGGGCTGAAAATGTATCTAATCATGATACACACTGAGTGTACAAAACATTAGGAACACCTTCCTAATATTTAGTTGCTCCACCTTTTGCCCACAGAACAGCCTCAATTCATCGGGCATGGACTCTACAAAGAGTCGAAAGCGTTCCACAGATGCTGGCCCCTGTTGACTCAATGCTTCCCACAGTTGTGCCAAGTTGGCTGGGTGTCCTTTGGGTGCTGGACCATTCCTGATACACACGGGAAACTGTTAAGTGTGGAAAAACCCAGCAGCGTTGCAGTTCTTGATACACTCAAACCAGTGCGCCTGATACCTACTACCATACCCTGTTCAAAGGCACTTAAATCTTTTGTCTTGCCCATTCACCTTCCGAATGGCACACATACATAATCTGTGTCTCAATTGTCTCAATGCTCAAATTCCTTCTTTAATCTGTCTCCTCCCCTTCATCTACACTGATTGAAGTGGATTTAACAGGTGACATCAATAAGGGATCATAGTGTTTACCTGGATTCACCTGGTCAGTCTATGTCACGGAATGAGCAGGTGTTCTAATGTTTTGTGCACTCAGTGTATTGGTGTTATTTTTCATGTTTTTGTTTTTTTTCAAATGTCCAAATGTTCTTCCACTTTAACATTACAGAGTATTTTGTGTAGATCGTTGACAAAAAAAAAAGACAATTCAATCCATGAATCCCACTTTGCAACACAACAAAATGTGGAAAAGTCATGGGGTGTGAACACTTTCTGAAGGCACTGTATGTACAGTTGAAGTCGGAAGTTTCATACACCTCAGCCAAAACATTTAAACTCAGTTTTTCACAATTCGTGACATTTAATCCTAGTAAAAATTCCCTGTCTTAGGTCAGTTAGGATCACCACTTTATTTTAAGAATGTGGAAATGTCAGAATAATAGTAGAGAGAATGATTTATTTCAGCTTTTATTTCTTTCATCACATTCCCAGTGGGTCAGAAGTTTACATACACTCAATTTGTATCTGGTAGCATAGCCTTTGAATTGTTTAACTTGGGTCAAACATTTTGGGTAGCCTTCCAGAAACTTCCCACAATAAATTGGGTGAATTTTGGCCCATTCCTCCTGACAGAGCTGGTGTAACTGAGTCAGGTTTGTATTCCTCCTTGCTCGCATACGCTTTTTTCAGTTCTGCCCACAAATGTTCTATAGGATTGGGTCGGGGCTTCGTGATGGCCACTCCAATACCTTGACTTTGTTGTCCTTAAGCCATTTTGCCACAACTTTGGAAGTATGCTTGGGGTCATTGTCCATTGGAAGACCCATTTGGACCAAGCTTTAACTTCCTGACTGATGTCTTGAGATGTTGCTTCAATATATCCACACAATTTTCCTTCCTCATGATGCCATCTATTTTGTGAAGTGCACCAGTCCCTCCTGCAGCAAAGCATCCCCACAGCATGATGCTGCCACCCCGTGCTTCACGGTTGGGATGGTGTTCTTGGCTTGCAAGCCAACCCCTTTTTCCTCCAAACATAACGATGGTGATTATGGCCAAACAGTTCTATTTTTGTTTCATCAGACCTGTCACACGTGCTGTAGGTGGGTGTAGTGGTGGAATCAAACGCAGAACACCGAAGGATGGTCCAAACAACTTTAGTAATTCTCAAACAGAAAAAATGACAACACTTGCCCGAAGGCAAAAATACGCACAAAGGCGAAATAGCAACAAAGCGCACTAACAGGTGCGTAACGCTCCAACGCAGTGGAGGAAAGCTCAACCGAGCGAAAGGGCGAAAATAAGCCCTACACACGACAGACCAAAATCAATAAACACAACACTAGACAAACACAACGAGAAACTTATAGGACACTAATTACACTAAACGAGAACAGGTGTGACAACAAACAGACAACAAGCAAACGAACATGAAACATACAACGGTGGCAGCTAGTATTCCGGAGACAACGAACGCCGAAGCCTGCCCGAACAAGGGAGAGATGTGGCGATCCCGGCGGTCTGGTCGGGTCTGTCTGGTGACTAGTGTTCCTGCTCGTAATCTCCAGTTTCCGAGGGTTCGGGAACGCTCCGGGGAGCGCTCTGGTTTTCGCACCTGCATCCCATCAGCAATCTGCACACCTGGTCCTGATCATCACCCTTCTTAGGCTCTGGCCCAACATCCAGTTCCTGCCGGATCGTTAGCCATGAACAGTATGTTTGTTAGCGTATCAGTCTCTGAGCCAGTAGTGTTAGTTTTGTTGTTTTGCACCTTTTTGACTTGCTGTGTACTGACCTCCGTTTTGTTCTGTCTGCAGTCTCTCACCCGGAACCTTCACCCCAACCTCTGCCTGATGGTGGCGGCTGCCGAGCCAGTACCGACCAACCACTGCACCCTCAACAACCCATCCACGCCACCCGCTCTGTTCCCTGGATTATTCAGCCTCACTCGGAATCTAGTAATAAACACTCACCTTTGTATCTACGTACCTTGTCCTGGTCTGCTTCTGGGTTCTGGCTTAGTTAACCGTGACAGAACGATCCGGCCAGTAATGAACCCAGCGGACCTGGACTCTGTTCGCCATGCTATTACCCAGCAGGAGAAGATGTTGGGCCATCATAGCACGGTACTACAGGAGATCGCGTTGTCAGTTCGGAACCTTTCTACCGGTCCGACGGAGGTCCAGAACCAACGCAAGTGTCCGGTGGAGGATCCACTACCGGTTTCACCCATCTCGCCTGCCGCTTCTGAAGCTGTGTCCATCCGTGAGCCCAAGGTTCCGGCGCCGGATAAGTATGAGGGAGAGCTGGGAAGATGCCGTTCCTTCCTTATGCAGTGTGGACTAGTGTTCGATCTACAGCCCTACTCTTATGCCACAGACAAGGCTAGGATAGCCTTTGTGATTGAGTTGCTGCGTGGTCGGCGCTGGAGTGGGCTTCAGCCGTTTGGGAACGACAGGATCCCTGCATGGCTTCATACCAGGGGTTCACGGCCGAGATGAGGAAGCTCTTGACCATTCCGTCCGAGGGAGGGACGCAGCTAGGCGCCTGTTTTCGCTTCGCCAGGAACTGCAGCGTGGCCGACGTGATCGAGTTCAAGACGTTGGCTGTGGAGAGTGGGTGGAACGAGGAGTCTCTGCAAGCGGCCTTTTACCAGGGTCTGTCGGAGCAGCTCAAGGATGAGTTGATCTCCTATCCGGAGCCTAGTGACCTGGACAGCTTGGTAGCTTTGTCTATTCGGGTGGATAATCGAGTCCGGGAGCGAAGGAGGGAGAAGCAATGGGGTCCGGTCCAATCGATCAGCTTCTCAGTTCCCAGTCGGGTCGGGTGGTGGACCAGAACACGTCGATCATTCTCCACCACAATGGATTAGTGGAGAGGTCCTCTCTCCCGATTCTGAACCCCATGCAAGTGGGGCGGACGGGTTAACCAAGGAGGAGCGTCAACATAGACGTAAGACCAACTGCTGCCTCTACTGTGGTAGCTCGGGACATTACATCTCCACTTGTTCCCGGCGGTCGTCAAACTGCCCCGGCTCGCTAAAGTTGGGAGGACTTTTAGCGAGCCAGTTTCAACCTCTCAGTACCTCTGTCAGACCCCGTTTCCCGGCTACCCTGGTGAACAGGAATCAGAGCTTAGCGCTTAACGCTTTTATCGATTCAGGTGCCGATGGAAGCTTTCTTGATGCCGAGTTGGTGGAACAGCTGGGGCTTTCCAAGGAGCAATTGCCGGAAGCCATTGAAGCGACCACTCTGAGCGGCAGTAGTCTGGCACGTATCACGATGAGGACTGAACCCGGTTAAGATGCGGTTGTCGGGGAATCATTCTGAGATGATTTCATTCTTCATTCTGCCGTCTTCCCATGTTCCTCTGGTCCTTGGATACCCCTGGCTGAAGGAACACAACCCCACGTTCGATTGGGTGACGGGCAAGGTAAGAGTTGGAGCCTTGATTGTCATGCTAACTGTCTCAAGACTGCCTGCCCCCATTCGGTTCCCAGTCAGGTGATTGAGGCTAAACCCCCAGATTTGTCCCTGGTTCCCGAGACATATCACGATTTGGGGAGAAGTTTTCAGTAAGCAGAAGGCTCTGTCACTCCCTCCCCACCGACCATATGATTGTGCCATCAACCTGGTCCCTGGAGCTGTCTACCCCCAAGGGAAGGTTGATACAGTATCTCCGACCTGAACGTGAGGCGTTGGAGACCTACATCAAGGAGTCCCTAGCTGCTGGTCTCGTTGGGTCCCTCGTCATCACCCCTGGGGGCAGGATTCTTCTTTGTGGGTAAGAAGGATGGCTCTCTTCGACCGTGTATTGATTATCGGGGGTTGAATGACATCACGGTCAAGAACAAGTATCCCCTGCCCTTGATGAGTTCTGCCTTCGACTCTTACAGGGTGCTACGGTGTTCACCAAGCTGGACCTACTCATGCGTATCACCTGGTCCGGATCAGAGAGGGGGACGAGTGGTTGACGGGTTTCACACCGATGGGTCGCTTCGAGTATCAGGTGATGCCGTTTGGACTGACCAATGCTCCAGCGGTATTCCAGAGTATGGTGAACGACGTCCCTGGGAGATATGATCGGTCTCTTTGTGTTTGTTTACCTGGATGACATTCTGATCTTCTCGAAGGAACCTTCCGACCACGTCCAGCATGTCCGGCAGGTTCTGCAGCGTTGTTGGAGAATCGCCTGTTTGTGAAGGCGAGAAGTGCGAGTTTCCACGCCCACACGACATCCTTTCTCGGGTACATCATCTCCAGGAGAGATTAGGATGGACCAGGAGAAGGTTAGAGCGGTTCTGGAATGGGCCCAGCCCGGTACGAGATTGCAGCTCCAGAGATTTTTGGGGTTTGCGAATTTCTACCGCAGATTCATCCGGGATTACAGCCGTGTGGCGCTCCGTTAACTGCCTTGACTTCCAGCATCAGGACCTTCAAGTGGAATCCGAGGCGGATCGGCGTTTCTGGATTTGAAGAGGCGATTCACCAACGCGCCGATTCTCTCTCAACCGGACACGGCCCGTCAGTTCGTCGTTGAAGTGGGCCAGCGTCTGATGTGGGAGTTGGCGCCATCCTGTCGCAGCGATGCTCCACGGACAGTAAACTCCATCCCTGCGCCTACTACTCGTCGCCTTTCGCCTGCGGGAGAGGAATTACGATGTGGGTAACCGGGAGCTTCTCGCGGTGAAACTTGCCTTGGAGGAGTGGCGCCACTGGTTGGAGGGGGCGGAGCAACCGTTTATTGTCTGGACTGACCACAAGAATCTTGCTTACGTGCAATCGGCTAAACGTCTCAACTCCCCGTCAGGCCAGGTGGGCGTTGTTTTTGGAGCGATTCAAGTTTGCCCTGACGTTCCGACCTGGATCTAAGAACGGCAAGGCGGACGCCTTGTCCCGGATGTTCTCCAAGACGGAGGAGAGTGGGTCCAAGACCGAGACAATCCTCCCCCGGAACTGCGTCGTGGGAGCAGTTATGTGGAGGATTGAGGAGGAGGTGCTGGCGGCCCTTCGGACTCAGCCCGGTCCCGGTAACGGTCCACCCGGTCGGTTGTTTGTGCCTGAGTCGGTTCGTCCTGCTGTCCTCAAATGGTCCCACGCCAGCAAGATGGCTTGTCACCCTGGCGTGGCTCGGACAATGGCGTTTCTTCGCAGACGTTTTTGGTGGCCTGCCATGGCCGAGGATACTGGGGTTTTGTTGCTGCCTGTCCGGTGTGCGCAGAATAAGAGTACCAATCGGCCCAGCTCTGGACTACTTACCCCCTTCCTATTCCCCGGCGACCATGGTCGATCTGGCCCTGGACTTCGTCACGGGGTTGCCCGCTTCTGAGGGGAACACGGTCGTTCTGACTATCGTGGACAGATTCAGCAAGTTCGCCCACTTTGTGCCAATTGCCAAGCTTCCCTCTGCCTCGGAGACGTCCGAGATCCTGGTTAGGGAGGTTTTCAGGGTCCACGGTTTGCCCAGTGATATCGTTTCCGACCGTGGCCCTCAGTTTACCTCTGCTGTCTGGAAGTCCTTCTGTTTGGCCATTGGAGCTACTGTCAGTCTCACATCTGGTTTTCACCCCCAATCCAATGGTCAGGCGGAGAGAGCCAACCAGAAGATGGAATCAACGCTACGCTGTCTGGTCTCTTCCAACCCCACCTCCTGGGTCTCTCAGTTGCCTTGGGTTGAGTATGCCCACAATACTCTTCCTACATCTGCCACTGGGATGTCTCCCTTCCAGTGCCTGTATGGCTACCAACCTCCCCTGTTTCCTTCTCAGGAGAAGGAGCTCTCAGTGCCTTCTGTTCAGGCCCATATTCGGCGTTGCCACCGGACCTGGCATCGGGCCAGAAAGGCACTCCTTAGAGTTTCGGACCGGTATCAGCTCCAGGCAAATCGTCGCCGGATTTCCGCTCCCACCTATACCATCGGAGATAGGGTTTGGTTGGCCACACGGGATCTTCCGTTACGGACTGAGTCTAGGAAGTTGTTACCGAAGTTCATTGGTCCGTTTGTGGTGGAGAAGGTGATCAATCCAGTGGCGGTTCGACTCAAACTACCGAGGACGCTCAGAGTCCATCCCACCTTTCATGTCTCCTGCCTCAAGCCTGTCTTCCTCAGTCCTCTGTTGCCTCCTCCGCCTCCTCCTCCTCCTCCTCGGATGATCGGAGGTGGTCCTGACCTACACGGTGCGTCGCATCATGGATTCCAGACGGCGGGGCCGGGGTTTCCAGTATCTCGTGGACTGGGAGGGGTATGGCCCTGAAGAGAGGAGTTGGATTCGCGGCGACAGGTCCTAGATGCAGACCTCATCAGTGACTTCTACCGCCTCCATCCTGGGCTCCGGGAGTCCGCCCGGTGGCGTTCGTCGGAGGGGGGTACTGTGCCGATCCCGGCGGTCTGAGTCGGGTCCTGTCTGGTGACTAGTGTTCCTGCTCGTAATCTCCAGTTTCCCGAGGGTTCGGGAACGCTCCGGGGAGCGCTCTGGTTTTCCGCACCTGCATCCCATCAGCAATCTGCACACCTGGTCCTGATCATCACCCTTCTTGGGCTCTGGCCCAACATCCAGTTCCTGCCGGATCGTTAGCCATGAACAGTATGTTTGTTAGCGTATCAGTCTCTGAGCCAGTAGTGTTAGTTTTGTTGTTTTGCACCTTTTTGACTTGCTGTGTACTGACCTCCGTTTTGTTCTGTCTGCAGTCTCTCACCCGGAACCTTCACCCAACCTCTGCCTGATGGTCGGCGGCTGCCGAGCCAGTACCGGACCAACCACTGCACCCTCAACAACCCATCCACGCCACCCGCTCTGTTCCCTGGATTATTCAGCCTCACTCGGAATCTAGTAATAAACACTCACCTTTGTATCTACGTACCTTGTCCTGGTCTGCTTCTGGGTTCTGGCTTAGTTAACCGTGACAAGAGAGGCAGCCTCGGCCGAAACCGTGACAAGACCAGAGGACATTTCTCCAAAAAGTACGATCTTTGTCCCCATGTGCAGTTGCAAACCGTAGTCTGGCTTTTTTATGGCGGTCGATATAGGACTCGTTTTACTGTGGATATAGATACTTTTGTATCTGTTTCCTCCAGCATCTTCACAAGGTTCTTTGCTGTTGTTCTGGGATTGATTTGCACTTTTCGCACCAAAGTACGTTCATCTCTAGGAGACAGAATGCGTCTCCTTCCTGAGCGGTATGACGGCTGCGTGGTCCATTGGTGTTTATACTTGCATACTATTGTTTGTACAGATGAATGTGGTACCTTCAGGCGTTTGGAAATTACTCCCAAGGATGAACCAGACTTGTGGAGGTCTACCATTTTTTTCTGAGGTCTTGGCTGATTTATTTTGATTTTCCCATGATGTCAAGCAAGAGGCACTGAGTTTGAAGGTAGGCCTTGAAATACATCCACGGGTACACCTCCAATTGACTCAAAATATGTCAATTAGCCTATCAGAAGCTTCTAAAGCCATGACATCATTTTCTGGAATTGTCCAAGTTGTTTAAAGGCACAGTCAACTTAGTGTATGTGAAACTTCTGACCCACTGGAATTGTGACACAGTGAGTTATAAATGAAATGATCTGTCTGTAAACAATTGTTGGAATAATTACTTGTGTCATGCACAAAGTAGATGTCCTAACCGACTTGCCAAAACTATAGGTTGTTAACAAGAAATTTGTGGAGTGGTTGAAATACGAATGTTAATGACTCCAACCTAAGTGTATGTAAACTTCCGACTTCAACTGTATGTGTGTGTTTGTCTGTGTGTGCACACTATGTTTCCTAATAAATCATGCACAAATTGGCCCCATTCAGGTTCATCCTCAGCAGAAGCCTTTTCTGGGTAGCCTATTCGTATCTTTCCACATTTTTACAATTCTTTAAAAGTACGAGAATAGCTACCAAGTGGGCCCATGGGGGTTAAGAAACATTGTCCATTTGGCTCCCAAAACAGCAACAACAAGCGGCAACAGGAAGAATACCAGGCCTACTCAGCTGTCTCTGTCAGGCCGAGGCCAGAGATAATTGCGGCCATGACCTTTTTCTGTGGCCCTTAACTTGCTCTTTTCACATTCCAGGGCAATCTGAATTGTACAATCTGAATTGTCCCACGGTTTGCATCCAAAATGGCACCCTATTCCCTATGTAGTGCACTACTTTTGACCATAGGGATCTGGTAAAAAAGTTGTGCACTACATAGAGAATAGGGTGCCATTTGGAAGGCATCCCCATGTTGTAATAAGAATAACAACAGGAGTGACATTGCAAACTTCCCCCCTTGTCCCCAGAATATCCCTACCGTCATTATCCACCCCTTGGGGCTCATATTTGGGTGGTGGTGAGGGGTCGAGGATGTAAAGTCAATCACATTAATAATACTGTATGAGTACAAGGCAAATTGTATCTGTCTGTGGATTGTGACTTATGTACATTTGAGGATTGTGTATTCTGATCATGTACAGTGGGGGAAAAAATAATTTAGTCAGCCACCAATTGTGCAAGTTCTCCCACTTAAAAAGATGAGAGAGGCCTGTAATTTTCATCATAGGTACACGTCAACTATGACAGACAAATTGAGAGAAAAAAATTCCAGAAAATCACATTGTAGGATTTTTAATGAATTTATTTGCTAATTATGGTGGAAAATAAGTATTTGGTCACCTACAAACAAGCAAGATTTCTGGCTCTCACAGACCTGTAACTTCTTCTTTAAGAGGCTCCTCTGTCCTCCACTCGTTACCTGTATTAATGGCACCTGTTTGAACTTGTTATCAGTATAAAAGACACCTGTCCACAACCTCAAACAGTCACACTCCAAACTCCACTATGGCCAAGACCAAAGAGCTGTCAAAGGACACCAGAAACAAAATTGTAGACCTGCACCAGGCTGGGAAGACTGAATCTGCAATAGGTAAGCAGCTTGGTTTGAAGAAATCAACTGTGGGAGCAATTATTAGGAAATGGAAGACATACAAGACCACTGATAATCTCCCTCGATCTGGGGCTCCACGCAAGATCTCACCCCGTGGGGTCAAAATGATCACAAGAACGGTGAGCAAAAATCCCAGAACCACCACGGGGTACCTAGTGAATGACCTGCAGAGAGCTGGGACCAAAGTAACAAAGCCTACCATCAGTAACACACTACGCCGCCAGGGACTCAAATCCTGCAGTGCCAGACGTGTCCCCCTGCTTAAGCCAGTACATGTCCAGGCCCGTCTGAAGTTTGCTAGAGTGCATTTGGATGATCCAGAAGAGGATTGGGAGAATGTCATATGGTCAGATGAAACCAAAATAGAACTTTTTGGTAAAAACTCAACTCGTCGTGTTTGGAGGACAAAGAATGCTGAGTTGCATCCAAAGAACACCATACCTACTGTGAAGCATGGGGGTGGAAACATCATGCTTTGGGGCTGTTTTTTCTGCAAAGGGACCAGGACTGACTGATCCATGTAAAGGGAAAGAATGAATGGGGCCATGTATCGTGAGCTTTTGAGTGAAAAACTCCTTCCATCAGCAAGAGCATTGAAGATGAAACGTTGGCTGGGTCTTTCAGCATAACAATGATCCCAAACACACCGCCCGGGCAACGAAGGAGTGGCTTCGTAAGAAGCATTTCAAGGTCCTGGAGTGGCCTAGCCAGTCTCCAGATCTCAACCCCCATAGAAAATCTTTGGAGGGAGTTGAAAGTCTGTGTTGCCCAGCGACAGCCCCAAAACATCACTGCTCTAGAGGAGATCTGCATGGAGGAATGGGCCAAAATACCAGCAACAGTGTGTGAAAACCTTGTGAAGACTTACAGAAAACGTTTGACTTGTGTCGTTGCCAACAAAGGGTATATAACAAAGTATTGAGAAACTTTTGTTATTGACCAAATACTTATTTTCCACCATAATTTGCAAATAAATTCATTAAAAATCCTACAATGTGATTTTCTGGATTTTTTTTCGTCTCATTTTGTCTGTCATAGTTGACGTGTACCTATGATGAAAATTACAGGCCTCTCTCATCTTTTTAAGTGGGAGAACTTGCACAATTGGTGGCTGACTAAATACTTTTTTCCCCCACTGTACATAATATTGGCACTTATCTGTCTCCATAAATTAATAATAGTGTGACATATTGCAGAATGAAACATATATGCTGTGTTGTTGCTTGAGGTCCCCTGTATTTAGCTCTGATGATGCAGTTTTGTTCCCTATAGTGTAACAACTTTGATCAGAGAACAGTCAATGTGAAAACTATTCAGTTTAGGTCTTGACTATGTATGATGACTATGAATCTATTTGTGAAATCATATTTTTCTTTCAAATGTTCAGAGACCAACCATTAGTTTAAGTTATTATTTTGGACCAGAGATAGGATATGCTGTGGTAAAATGGAATTAATGCATGTATAAAATGCATAGCTCATAAAACGGACAGAGACATTTCTACTTTAGTCGCAAACTTTAGGAAGGAGGAAAGTTTAACAGTTTTGATGGGTCCTCAAAAACACTTTACAAGTTGCTCTTACGCCATGTAAAATCTTATGTAGTTACACAACAGCTGTACATGGTGACAGCAGAAATATAAAATATAATGTAATTGTTTTGAAAGGGAACTTGCCAAATTTTGTTTCAAATGATTTAATAGTTTAGTTACTGTGTAGTTCCATACCATCACATCAAGATATTTCAATTCCACAGTGGTGTAAAGTACTTAAGGAAAAGTACTTTAAAGTACTACTTAAGTACTACTTATTTATATTTTTGATTACTTTTACTTCACTACATTCCTAAAGAAAATGATGTACTTTTTACTTCATACATTTTTCCTTGACACCCAAAAGTATTCGTTACATTTTGAATGCTTAGCAGGACAGAAATGGAACAATTCACACGCATCCCTGGTCATCTCTACTGCCTCAGATCTGGCGACTCACTAAACACAAATGCTTTGTTTCTGAATGATGTCTGAGTGTTGGAGTGTGCCCCTGGCTATCCATACATTTAAAAAACACAAACAATTGTGCCATCTGGTTTGCTTAATATACGGAATTTTAAATTATTTATTATTTTACTTTTGATACATAAGTACATTTTTGCAATTACATGTTTTTACCGTTATTTAACTAGGCAAGTCAGTTAAGAACAAATTCTTATTTACAATGACGGCCTACACCGGCCAAACCCGGACGACGCTGGGCCAATTGTTCGCCGCCCTATGGGACTCTCAATCACGGCCGGTTGTGATACAGCCTGGAATCGAACCAGGGGGTCTGTAGTGACGCCTCAAGCACTGAGATGCAGTGCCTTAGACGGCTGCGCCACTCGGGAGCAATTACATTCACTTTTGATACTTAAGTATATTTAAAACCAAATACTTTTAGACTTTTACACAAGTAGTATGTTACTGGGTGTCTTTCACTTTTACTTGAGTCATTTCCTATTAAGGTATCTTTACTTTTACTCAAGGATGACAATTGGGTACTTTTTCCACCAATGCAATTCCATGTAGGCCTAACTATCTGTGGAACTCAGGTGTAACAGGTGTCTTTTGCTATACGTTTTGTCTGCATAAAATACGTTTATATAAAGTGAAATGTTTATTTTCTGTCGCAAAGTGGCTACAACAACTCTATAGCAGACCTATTACAATAAATACCACAACTCAAACACATCTTAATTGAACTTGCGCTTGCCTAAAACTAGATGGCGCAAATGGTCAGTAAACGACCAAACAAACTGCATACCCAAACAGCGTCAGTGAAAAACAGTGATGACTTGTTAACCCATATCTTGGTCGCAGAAGATATTTCATGGTAGGCTATGCATGCCTAAATCAGCTAGACCTGTGATGTAACAGATTGCTTCATTTGATTACAGTAATGTTGAAAACAGATTACTATCAGTGTCATGAGATATACAAATTACACATTTTCTATCACATTATTAAGAATGGACTCATGTAAAAGGGGACAATACCAGTTCCTGTTAAATGTATTTCCGTGTTACTTTCAGCTGTGAAAGGCTATTCCATAGGTTACGTTTGCGTTTTCTGTGAAATGTACGATAATTTTGGCCTATGTGTAAAAACATTTGAATGGTTTTCAAAAGAAAATCTGGTCACTCAATAGAAAATGTGAGTTTGTTCAGCAAACATTTGATGAGCTATTCAGAGAGAGGGAGCTTTTTAAACAAACTGTCAAATGTCGGCAGTAAAGGATGTTAACTTACACTGTATCTACAGCTATGTGTTTTCTTGACCACAATACAAATGTGGTTCTTCCAAATGAGCCAATTCACGTTTTGGTTAGTCTAGACATGAATAACCATGTGGATTGTGGATTGTGGTTTGAGTAAAGTTCAAAACATGTTAGGAGTGTTAATAAAGTCTGTAAAAGTAGCCCATAGACACAAATATTCGTTAATTCACGTTACAAATTGATTAATTAATTTTCATTCCAAATAATACTAATTATTGATTTGACGATTTCAAAACTAAAATAAACGTTAATTGCCTCTTACAAGTCCTTCCATAACTTTCGGTGTCTAAGATTGCAAAAAACAGAAGGAAGAAAGGGAGGGGGATACCTAGTCATAGTACCTTCAACAAATATATGTCATTATAAGGACCTCATTGGATAGCTTCTTCATACAACCAATTACAGAATAAATCAAAAGTTTGGTTTCAAAGCGGTTTTTCCTGCCTGCACGTCCTGCAACTATGCTTCATTTAATCAAATGTATGTTATAATCTGAAAGCAGCTTTAATAGCCTACCACCGAGGTTTACACTATTTGAAATATCAACAATTATTGAGGTTAAATTATTTAGATATTTCCTTAACCTCAATCCAATGAAAACAACGTCACATATTCCAAGTATTTAAGAGGTTGGTAAGATTGAATCTACTCATAGGAGAGAGAGAGAGAGAGATAAGGCCACATTTATTTCTATGGAGAAGGTAGCCACTCTCTCTGGGTAAAGCTAACGTATTTTGAAGGCAACCACGACCAGCCTACCAGTTTGAAGCTTGGCAAGGCTATGCGTCTTTGGATAACAGTTTGGACAAACTCTAAACGACTTTCATGCCATATTTAAATCACTGCTCCTCCAATCTTCATTTAAAGTTGACCTGATAACATTAATACTTTGTTGGATACGGACTCAAAAGTTAAAGGGTTTACACACTAAACTGTAGACTAACTACAACGTAATTACAGTGATTAAAGAAATTCGTAATTTTATGCATGCTTGGTGAGGGAGATTTAATCCCCAATAGCTAGTAAACTGAACTGTAGGCTAGGTTCAGTAGCTAGTAAACTGAACTTGATAGGCTATAGTTCAGTGACTTTCTTTTTACACATACAAGTACAGTTAGTCATCTATTTGCAAGCTCTCATTACACAATGCTGTCCATGTCCCCAATGCACCAAACCATCCATTTTTGTATTAGAGAACAGAGGCCTGTGGCTTGACGTCCGCTTAATTGCGCCCATTCTCTTCCCACTTCTACTGTCATATTGGACAAAAGGTCTGTCAATCAATTCTGTGAAGGAGTGTCAGATTCTTACACTCAACCTCCAATAAAATACATGTTTTAGAGTGCTATTATAAACCTGAAAAAAAAAGTTAATTGCTTATTTGTTAGACTACTTTTATGTTGGGGAAAAATTGACAGCTGTTTCTATTCATGGTTAGTTATTTGCTTATTTATAGCCCATCTTTTGTTAATATTTATATGTATTCTTTAAATAAACTTAAGGCATGCTCGTCATTGCCACAACAAATCTTACAGCTGAGCACCAGATAATGCAACCATATATGCGATTGAATATGCTATTTTTACAGTTCTCAAACGCCCCCACCGGTTTCTCCACTTGATGTGGCCCATGCCAATATGTGACCAGTTATGGCCACCACTACTTCCGGGTTTGCACAAATTGGTCCAAGCTACCCTCTCTGCGTTATGCGCCCTGCAACAACACACAAACGCGCGCATTTGGAGACCCAAGCACGGCATTCACACTGCACATCCGGATCCACCAAAACGCGGACGGATAGACGACGGCTCCTTTAAGAAAAACTAAGTCAGAAAATATCACCCCTCCTTCTTCAGATCTCCACTTGGATGGTATTGCATCAAAGAAACCCTTCACTGGAGTTGCAAGTGATCGAGGAGACGATGGGGACTGTTTTTGAACATCTCTACATGAATATCTGAAGCATTCCAAGTGAGGGAAGAGCGCGACGAGTCATCATTAATTAAGCAACTTGACAACCTCGATATTGATTGACAGCTTGCTTGTTGAGCGAGACTAGAGTCTCAATGTTTTTTTTCATGTAAGGGGCATTTTATTATACCAGTCGCAAGCGTGAAGTCGTAGCCTAGTGTCGCTTGTTTATGAACGGTCTCCAGGAGAAAGCGAAGGAGCTCTATACTGGATTGTGGTGTTTTTGTCTTGCTGGATTTATGCTGACGATCTGGCAACCATCCTCTCTGGAGAGACGAGCACAGTATTCTTAATCTTGCATTTGGAGTTAGGTGTTTATTTTCCCTCAGCCCTGGCCTCGTAGAAGACGTTTAGAGTCCGATTGGAATCGGCTAGAGTGACAGGCCGATGGCGCAACGGGTGCGTATTGACAGAACTTTTAGCAATGGCAATAAAGCTACAATTGAGACGTGGCTGATTACTGTGCGCAATTTTCCATTTGTATGGCACAACAAGCAGGCAGCTATGCAATAAGAGGGTGTTTCAGCCCTTTGGTAGAGCTATAAGTTGTTATATATACCCCTGCTACATGCTAGCCTACTATTCAGCATTTGAACGTTTGTGAGTACAATAAACACTTGCATTTTCATTTTGTCTAAATAACTATAGACTGCAGACTGCAAACTTCATCACATAATTCATTTTACCCAACTATTATGACGTGTTTTGATATTCTGCATTTCGTAAACGCCGCATCCATCTTTGGGGGTCCAGTGTTTAATGTAGGCTATAACCAAGTTGTTACACATCAACTTAAAAGATTTACAAAAAAAACATGATGTAAGTTTGGTAACAAGAACATGGACGACATTTCACAAATGTTTTTTGTGTATGCAATATCAGTCTTTACAGATATGAAAAGTATGTAGAGAATGTTCGCTTTTGGTTTAGTTTGTTGATATCTGTCCTTTTCAACATTTCATAATATTTTGCATTCTTATTTGATATATGACATACAAATAAATCAATTAAACATTTAGTGTAAAAAATGTGATTACTTAAAAACGTTCTCAACATATACTCGAAATAGTTTAGATAGGCCATGTAGCCATGCATGAACAATTAGCCTATCTAAAATGCATCTGTCATTTTTTAAAGTTTCTTTAAGCTATTAGTTTTGTCAAGATGAACAAAACAATATTTTCTTTCTTTGAAATATCATCAAGAATACAGACTGAAAAGTGTAGACATTTGTGATATTGTTTTGTCTAAGCTAGACCCTGTTGTTCTAATCGGCTGAAATAATTAAGCCTACCAAAAACGTTTGAAAGTTTTAGACACATAAAAGTTAACAGCCTTTTCACAACGTTTTAAAATGTTAATGATTCAACGTAATCCACAAACAATGAACATTTGCCATTGATATTCAATTAGATGATCAACATAGGCTTTTATTGCCACTAATATTATTCCCACCACTAAACATACCATAGGTTACTATTAGCACCATATACCTAACACATTAGCACTTCTTTTATATACTAATTTAGTAGGCCTAGATTTATTTGATATTATTAGTATAGACTGCCAACAACATCATTCTAGCTATTTTACTATTGTTGTTAATACATTTTTCTTGTTATTAGTCTTTCTAATTCGTTTTTATTGTCAGTATCATTACATTATGACTTTTAGTATAGCTATTATCAACACAGGCCTTCATTCAAAATTAGGAGAGGTAGCACAACAGTCACTGGTTATTATTTTAGAACATTCTCTATATTTCGCTTTTGACAGTATGAAGACCTTCCCCACTATGGAATGGACGGAGTAGGGCTGCCCTCGACTATGTACGGGACCCTCATGCAGCGCGCTCCATGCAGGCGGTTCACCCTGAACCACGGGCCCCAGTTCCACTCGCACCAGTACCCGCACTCAACACACGCCAGTGCCATCCCGCCCAGTATGGGCTCCTCCGTCAACGACGCTATAAAAAGAGACAAAGATGCCATTTATGGGTACGTTTATTTTACTACCAACGTAAAGTGTATAGCCATTGGGGATATTAACCACCACAAATGTGAGCGATGAAAGTTTAAGAGAGAGGGAGGCTTTGGGAAATTCTCGCTAATTAGAACCTCTTCTGTGTTCGGTCATTACGCATGGTGCTATATAGGCTTGTTTAAACATTGTATATCTGTTTTGAAATGTTAAATTATGACATTGTCCCCTGAGATTTCGAAAAGATGCATAGGCTACGTTTGCATTTGGCTTTCAGTCTAAATATAATGTTATTTTGCATTCACAAAATTCATGATTTGGATGTAGCCTATTGTTTAACAGGAGCCAGTGGTTGAGTTAGATAACCTAACTCCCAAAATGTTTGTAAATCCAACTCTCAGAATTAAACAATTGTACATCAAACACATTCTCAAACTGCCCTGCCTACTTCACAATAATGTATAGGCAGCGTTGTTTATATTTGTGTACCATAATATAAGCCTATTTTCAGGGCAAAATTAATAGTCTTATACTCTATTGTAAAGCTCATAATGTAATCCCACTGAAGAATATGGTGTTATTTCGTTGTCCTAAAATGTTGAATCGTGTTCTAAATAAGGCACTCGAGGGCTGAGGTTGCCATACGACCAGTTATGCCTATATGACCAACTATTTTCATGCAGTAGGACTAGGCCTACTTGTATATCATTATTGTGCTGTTACATTTCTGAATGTTTTATTAGTGCAGTATTTATTCAACTTGCAACTGAAAACAGAAGGCAATGTGATTGAAAGTCGATGTAACCTACTTTCTTAGTTTGGGCCTATACCGACTCGCAAACTTTCCAAGGCGGCGTATAGTGTTAATGTCCTCTCTCTTCCTTTTAGGCACCCCCTTTTCCCACTTCTAGCACTGATTTTTGAAAAATGTGAATTAGCAACTTGCACACCGAGAGAAACTGGGGTCGCTGGAGGCGACGTGTGTTCCTCCGAGTCTTTCAATGAGGATATAGCAGTATTTTCAAAACAGGTTAGACATATCTATTTACTTGTTTTGGTGAAGTTCAAATTGTTCAAATTGTAATATTTTAGGGTAAATAACTGTTGTGCATATTTACATGTTGTGTAATTCTGAATTGTGAAAACTTTGTAAGCAAAGCTGTCCCATGCATGTGAACACCATGGTTATCAATGATGTACGACGCTCAGTAAACAGTGAACTTGTAACACTTTTGTTTCAGATTCGATCAGAGAAGCCTATATTTTCATCAAATCCGGAAATTGATAATTTGGTAAGAACTCACTTGCTTTAGGTCATTCACAAGAACAGTATCGAACAGTTGGCCTATGAATACATGCATTCATTGTCTACAGTAGCCGACACTTTAGTGTGAATTTGACTTTATCACAGTCCTTGTTATTAATGGTGTCATAACAGATACACGTTTGTGTAATCGTTTTCTGTCAAAACGATTTTCTTGTCATAAAGTTTGTTTGCTTTCATGCTAATTATTTTCATAATGTTGATCCTGATCCATTTTGCCTACACGTTTTTAATGGTCGTGCGCGTGCAAACACACGCACACATACACACACACACACACACACACACACACACACACACACACACACACACAACACACACCCCCCCACACAATAATAATAATGTAATGCTCCAAAATGTGAATAAAAATGTTTTAATGCAAACCTTTTCCTCCTAGATGATACAAGCAATTCAAGTATTACGGTTTCATCTGCTCGAGCTGGAGAAGGTAGATTTACTCATAACCATCTCATGCACTGTGTGACTGATAGGCCTGGTGCTGTAAAAATCTGATATTTTATCGCAATCGATTGCGATGATGAATAGCATTATGCTATAACTTCGTAGTAGAGGTGTAATAGTGGTGGTAGTATATTTGGTTGCCCAAATAACATTTTTATGCTATGGAGTTGATAGTGTTGCCATTGATGGATGCGCTTGCAAAATATTAGGCGAGGGCGTTTATATAATAGTCGCCATATTGCTCATGTTAGGCCTATATTGCAACTTTCATTAGTGAGGAGATCACGTTGCTAAAGTATCCTACAGTTCTCGCACAATTATATTAAAAAAAAGTAAGAAAAAAAAGTAATCATTCGTTTTTCTACAATTCATGTCAAATGTATGTAATGTAGTTCTGCTATTTTTGAAGCCAATTTGCTTGAATCGTAACTTAGGCCTGTCACAAGGGCAAGGGATAGGCAATTCTTTATAATATCACTAATTACCACCATCTACATTTAATTTTTTAGGGCTTTCCCATAGGGTATAGTGTTCACTCCGTTTTGATACATGTTTGCAGGTACCACGAGCTATGCGATAATTTCTGTCATCGATACATCAGCTGCTTGAAAGGAAAAATGCCCATTGATTTGGTCATAGACGACGGGGACGGTGGAAATAAATCTGACAGTGAAGATTTTACAAGATCGTCTGGGCCTCTTGATCAGGTAAGCTCTTGCCTATCACATGCGTATTAATATAAATGTCTAATAAGTGCATTTCAATTGTAGGCCTATACAGAGAACACGTCGCACGCGTTTTATGCTGTCTAGATAGTTTTATCAAAATAGATAGGCCTATGGAAAAAAATATAATTTAGGAAATTGTTGGCCTCCTCTTAGTGATATAGATTGATAAGTGACCTTAAAATAAATCAAATATCAAATGTAGGCCTACCCATTTGACAAAATGACAATGTGAACAAAGTTTATATTCCATTTAATTTCCAAGCATAATAAATGGTTTCTCTTTTTTCTGACATGACCATTAACATGTTTTGGAAAAAACTTGTTTGAAGCAAGGATCCCGGTAAACAATAGCTTTTATTATATTACTTCATGATTAAATGCTTCGAGGGACTATGGGAAACATTTTAATTGTTATTATGCTATTTTATGGTGTTTTTATGTGTTAATTATGTTCATTGTGCTGCATGTGCTCGAAAAAGTTACCGTTGACCAAAAAAAGGGGCAAGAGGTGAAGAGTCAAGTCTGCTCCTTTTTTCGTGTGAATGCAATCAAGCCAGTTTTGAAGTCAAGTTGCACCCACCCTTTAAGCAAGGCTTTAGGAATATGGAATCCCTTCCTCCAAGTGCCATGTCAGCCACACAGCGACTTGTTAACCATTTAACAATTTATTTACCAAAGCAACGAGCATAAATTCAGGCAGCTTAGTGGAGTGTCAAATGGCGCACAACTCATATGTCTCGGTGTTTAGTTTCAAACACCCTCCCTAGCCTATGTCAGCCTGTTGTTGAGATGTTCTGAGTGTCCCATTCACTTTACTTCAGGCTTCCAAGCTCTGTATTATAAAATAGTCCTCTATCCAAGCTGTATTCTAGTGTGAATCAATCTACTATATATCACAAATTAATATGTATCCCATTCAGTCCTCTCACTTCCATCAGGTGGTGAGACTTCCATCCAGTAGTACTTTGATCACATCTGCTGATTTGCACTTTGATAGCCTTCGTTGATTGTGCTGTCACCTGCCAGAGTATTTTTATTATTATCGATCAATCATCGTGATCAACTGATAAGCACGGGTCCCCTGAGTCTTATAAGCACTGTTTATTTATACTATTGATTAAACAAGTTGTGTGGCTCAGTTGGTAAGAGCGTGGCGCTAGCAACACCTGTCGTAGGCTCGATTCCCACTGGGGTTACATAGACTCAAATGTAAGTCGCTTTGGATAAAAGGGTCTGCTAAATGGGATACATTATGAAGTAGCACACTAAAGTGTAGCCCCTTGATGTGGAGGTCAACCCAATAACCTGTCCCACCAGCCTTCACTCTCCCACTCATAAGTCCATGCATGGTACAGCACCCGCCCGACACACACCCTACCTTGCAGGCACTTTGTCCCCACACCTCTACCCCAATAGTGTACCATTTTCACACTTAATTCCACACTTAATTTCTCTTCTCAAGTGGGGCTGTATCGGGAGTACCTAACACTGGTTATGGGGGAATAGTGGGAGGTGGTGGCGGTGTTGTGTGTGTGTGTGTGTGTGTGTGTATGCATGTGTGTGTGTGTTTGTGTACATGTTTGAGTGCGTGTGTGTGTGTGTGTCTCGGTACTTGAAACCCTCCATCTCTCGGGAGTGGTTCCATTCTGATAGAACAAATCTCTTCAGCCCTATACTCACTCCCCCTCTTCCATCCCCCTTGCTAGTTTAGTTGGGAACTCCTCTTGTTGGAGTTGGCCATCGCTGCTTTAACCATTTGTGTTCTGAGCATATGTTCTGATTACCACAACCTGGCGGCATTCACTTGGTATGCAGCGTAATACATTATATATATTTTTCATTTTTTTCCTTCCCAAAGAGGACTTATTATTAGTCATTTGCTGGTCAAAAACGATTATGAATAAATGGGTATGCATTCTGACCTGGAGTTAGCAATGAGTTAGCCACGATGCACCGCCAACTGAGGGGAGTAGCTAGTCAGTGTGGACAGGGCTGTTTGGCTGTGTGTTTGCAATGACTACAGGCTATTTCTCCTTTTCCCCACATGATATGTACTGCGTATGATATGGATATGATATGTAAGGAAACTAAGAATGTGGCTTTTGTGCCGACATACCTTTGGGTCTCCATCCATATCTCTTTTAATCAGTCGGCCGTGGATTATTCTCTATGACTAACTTCACTTAAAGCCCTTGGTTTCAATATGACGCATAGACCATTGACACGTTCTCTGTGGTAAATCGTAGCTTCTTGGCTGACTGTCGGTGTCATGTCATCCAATCAGATCTCGTGGAGCAGAGACCACGATGACACAGTGTCAGTTCGCTCGGCGGGGACGCCTGGGCCCTCCAGTGGGGGACACACATCACACAGTGGGGACAACAACAGTGAAGAAGGTAAGGATTCACTGATAGGTAAGATAACTGGATAGGTGTCCATCATTATTGCTTTTGTCTTTCAAGTATACTTTCATATCAGTGGGAGGAACGAGGAAGCTATTTTAGAGTTTTGGGACAGATCATATTCACTTACAGGTAAAAATACTAGAAAGGTGTCCACCATTATCGCGTTCGCCTATCAGGTACTTTCAGATTAGTGGGACAGTGTTGGGACTGATCCGATGTCAAGCCAATGAGTGAGTGTCACGTGTTGGCGAGTTTGGATTGGATGTGATGTTGACTAGAAAGAGAGACAGCAGAGAGAAAGAGAGAGTGAATGATGAGGGTTGACAGAAAAATGTGAATGCGGAGCTCAGACCGGGACTGGATCTGGAAGAAAGGGCGCATTATGTTCTAGTCGACTGAGCGACGATTTATATACCAGCCTCTGCACCTCTTTTATTTGGACATGGGGAAAGTGTAATAACAGAGAGCAGTACACACACACACACACACACACACACACATCCCCCCACACACATTCAGTGCTAGGCTAGCTCCTAATGGTTGAGGTAGAGAAGAAAACTAAAGGGACTCTCTCTCCTCTGCTATTGGCCGTCTTTATGAGCAGGGATCTGGGTTCGTGGACTCCCGCCACACTGTCAAAATAGTTTCAATCAGATGTGTATCACCTATTACCAGGGCCATTTGCAAAGTGCTGTTTGTGTGCCAAGTGCAACAAGCGCTCAGGGGTTTTGTTATCTCCCGCATACATTTTCAGTTTAGCACCGCCACGGGTGGACTGCTTCGGGGATATCTGTGTGTTTTAACTCCCAAACACAAATACTGTCACACAGCCAGAACACAAGGCCCAGAACACAAACACCCCTAATGCCCTTTTTATTCCCCATTTGGATGGTTGGGGAATTGTGGCTCCTTCAAGGGAAGTATTTGACAGAAACATATTGGTTGAGCTTCTGTTGGAAAGTGGATTCTTGGTTGATCCATATTGGGGGATGTAGTCCAGTGATACCTTTACACTGGCTCCTTGCATCTCCTAGATAGGCCAGAGAAGCTACCATTGGATAGTCATGGTTTTCTGACTTTTCAGGAAAAACCTGATGCATACCTGAGGAGAGATTTGTTATCTCTCACTTTAACTGTAGGGAGGGGAGGTGTAAGTGCCGGGAAAAAGAGGGAGGAAGAAAGAAACCAGAGGGAAAGCTGGTAAATAATGTCCCAAAGAAGGCAAACAGTTTCAATGACTTAGTTCATCGCTATGGTGATGTCTGCAGTTTGGTCAGACATTTAGCTTCTGTTCATTTGAACTTGCTGGTAGCCAATAGAGAAAGTCCATCCAAGACAAGTAGTCAATTCATCTCAATCTTTCCTTTGTGCAATGTCCGTGTTTTGTTGTCCATGGTTGCTTGAAGTTATCACAGACCTGAGCAGCGAGGCCATTCTTCACAGATTGGCCGGCAATGGTCACATGGCTGCCTCGCTCCTATGGAGAAGTGTGTCTTGCAAGTAATGACCAATGGTGGAAGCGTGGTACAAAATAAAAGGTCCTCTCTCCTCCCAGGCCCCTTTCACCAGACCATGGCCAATAACATTTTGTGCAAACACTTCTGAAAAGTTCAGCAATTGAGCAGGCCAGCAGCTGCTGCGAGCGCCGAGCTTTGACAGCTTGACTTATAATGTTTGCGTGAACAGTGCGAGTGGATTTTTGTGCCTCTTAATCTTGATGCTGGAAGAGAAAGGAGCGAGCAGCGATATTGAACGGTAGAAGAGAAAAAGGGTGAGAAAAGAATGAGGGCAACGGGAATAAAAGAAAGAAGAGGGAGAGAGAGTGAAAGAGGGTGAGCAATGAACCCTTTGGTTTGGCGTGGGCACGGTCAAGGCTGCATAACCACAGCTGAGCTGACTTCATGTTCAGAGTTTTTTTCGGGGCCACAAATTCCTTTGTATGGCCTCACTCCTTCACTGGAAGCCAGACAGGAAAGCCGAGTAGCAGCAACTCCCATGCCACTACCACTTTCTCGGACCTCCCCAAGTCACTGCATCGCTTTGCTCCTTCCTTCGTCTTTTCCTCAAGCCCCCTTCACAGTCACACATAGCTGGATGTAGAGGACGAGGATTTGACATGTGCAGCTCTAGTCACTGTAGGGCATTTCACAAGACACCTATCCTCCCCCCGTCTCCACCCGGTACACAGGTTGTCGCTGTGAAGCTCGCAGCTGTCACAAACCATTAGCAGGTTGGGCCCAAAGTCACCCCGGCGGCGGCGTATCTCTCCTCGTGGTGTTGGACTAGAGAACGCTGCCGCAACACGGTGCAGTGTGGAGTGTAAATCAGCCTGGCCCGTCGTCATCCCCCTAATGATGCCGAGAGCTTGTTTATGGACTTTTATGATTATTTCCACCTTCTCAGACTCTTGTCGGTCCCCGTAGAATCTCACCTCTGTTTTGGCGGCAGAGGTAATGGCAGGAGAAGCCTAAGCAAAGTCAACCGCCAAGCTAGTTCCCCGGGACCACCCATACATAAAAATGTATGCGCACATGACTGTAAGTCGCTTTGGATAAAAGCGTCTGCTAAATGGCATATTATTATTTTTATTATTAGTGAAGTCACCACTGGTATTATACTAATGTGGTCGGTAGCTGCCACATGCCTGCTCTGCTCGGCTTTAACTGACTGTCTCTAACCTTGCCAGTTGCTGTTAAAAGGGGGGGGAAATAAATGAAAATGAACCTCATTACAGGGCAGAAGAGGTGCAATAAAAGGACTGGCTCAGACGTTTCTCTGGCACTTGACGAAAATACTGCGTACGGCATGATTGGTAATTGCATTTTGTGGAGGAGAGGTTAGCAGTTAGTGAGGGCTTTGCTAAAGATGAACTTGACGTAATGTTGGATCGAAGGAAGTCTTGTCCCAGATCTGTTGTGCTGTCTTGCCAACTCCTATGATAGAGTTGGCAAGACGGTGCAGAGAGATCTATGGCCAGGCTACCTTCAATCCAGCATTTCCTCCAGTTCATCTTTAGCAAAGCCCCCGCTGTGCCCCAGACAATGACCATAGGAGTTGGCAAGGCAGGACAAACAGATCTGAGACCAGGCTAGATCGAAGGAGCATTCACATCCAATGAGACATCTTGGATTACGAACCCAGAGCCAGCAGTGTAGCTCTCCCGGCCAGATGGGAGCTGAGTAAACATAGAAGACGAACTTTAGCGGAAAAAACAGCGAGAGGAACAAACTGGGTATTAAATCATTGGCTGGTTTTGGACGACATCTGCATCCCAAACGGCACCCTATTCCTTACATAGTGCAGTACTATGGACCCTGGTCAAAAGTAGTGCACTATATAGAGAATAGGATGCCATTTGGGACGCAAGCTAGGTCTGTGATATCTTGGAGATGTACTGTATGGATTTTGGGGGTGGATAGATGGTGCTCTGGGTGGGTCATATCAAATCCACAGTACAGTGAGTCAGAGAGTTCAACCCCTGGCTTAAAAGCTTTCTGAGATGTATATTCATAAATCTTTACAAAATAAAATAAAATGTCCTGGGGAGGGTTGGTGCATCGCGTGTATAGTACATGGGAGTGTTTTGAATGGAACATTGAAGAATCAACCTATTCGTTCAGACGCTCTCATCTGATAAATATATGAAGGTTTCTTGGATGACGATGTTAATGAGTCAATCGTCAGAAATGTAGAGAGAAATATATTTTTCACCAGATCCATCCATATTTCAGCTTTAGAGCTTTCTCCTCGCATTCCGATAGACTGTAGCAGTAACTCTATTGCGGCATCCTACAGTTTGATCAATATTTTCAGAGCAGTGATAAAACTGTGTAAAAAGGGTAGAATTTCGGAATAAAAAATTATCCGTTGCTGTCTTTTGCCCAGGATGCTGTAGCAGAATTCTCTCCTTTTGGTTGAAAACATTTCTGTTTTAATGCACCAACGAAACACATTCAGCTAAACAATGCCAGGAAAGCACGATCGCTGGCTAATCATGTACAATTTTTAAATATTCCTTCCACAACCCAGAGGAGCTATGTTGAAAGGTTAGAATTCCTGAAGCAAAATGAGCAGTTGTTGACTGTTGTCCAAGAGAAGATAGCAGGTTACCATGTTGTAGCAGAATGGTCCGTCGTTATTCCCACCATAACCCGGCGAAAGTGTGTCAAGAAATTACGTTTCTGAAGTTAAACGAGCAGTTGCTGTCTGTTTGTCCAAGAGGAGATAGTCGGTTGCCAGATTGGAGCCGAAATGTCCCAAACCCCCCTCCTTAGCTCCCCATGGAACCAGCCACCCACACTAACTGTTGCCTTTGTTTGGACAGGTGACTGCATGGACAACGGGGTGGCCTCTCCCAGCACTGGGGACGACGACGACCCTGACAAGGAAAAGAGGGATCGTCACAACAAGAAGCGAGGCATCTTTCCTAAAGTGGCTACCAACATCATGAGGGCGTGGCTCTTCCAGCACTTGACGGTGAGTAGAGTGGTGGATCACCATTACACTTCTTAGAAGCCAAGCAGTGAGACCTCGATACCGGCGGCCATTTTGAGCTCCATGTTATGCCCTTTAGCCTCAGTTACGCCCCAGGTATGTCATGTCACCTCAAGACTCTTTATGGGTGTTTAGGGTTGTTGTGACAAGTCTGAAATGTAGCGATGAGGGAGGGGACTTTTCCACTGCGGCCTAGCAGGTTTAGGAGGATTTGGCTGTTGAAATGACTTTTGAAATGACCACCGAAGTTGCCAAAGTGAACCATGCATGCGGGTGTTTACGTGTGTGTTTGTTTGACTAGGCATGTCAAAGCTATAGTGAGAATTATTTTGTAGATAACTTCTCCCTAACTCTCCTGTCAGTAGCTACGAGTGAAGTGAGTTGTGAGAAAAGACTTTGGTTAACATTTACACCATCCAATAGAGCTAGAACGAAGTAGCAGTAAAAAGGGAGGCCATATTCTCTGTGTCCATAGTCTCACGGATACAGACTGTTAAAGGGAGACATATCTGACAGACACGGACATATCTGATTTACAGCTTTGGCCAAAGCTAGCAAGCTAGTCAATTGGCCAGCAGGCCTCTGAGAGAGACACACTGAGAGGATTTTGCTATGCAGGCATTTTCCCCCCTTTTCCTGTCTGGGCTCCATACAAGGGGAGGCTAAATCAGGATGTCTCGATGGGGGTCAAGGTGGCTGCCAGGACCTACCACTGAACCTGGGGGTAGATGCAGCCTGCAGCAGATGGGATGTGGGAGTGAGGGAGGAGAGATAACCCAGGTGAGAGAGAGAGAGGGAGGAAGAGAGGGAGAGAGAGTTGACCATAGATATTCCCAGGTTCTCTGGAGAGTAAAATGTTGGTGTGTGTGTGCATTGTCAGTTAAGTGGTATTTAGAACTATGAGCACAGTATCTTCCATTTCCACCGTATCGATTCTCAAGGACTAAGTAAATGTTTATGCATGTGGTCTAGCAAGCTGGCTGTGTGTGTGTGTGTGTGTGTGTGTGTGTGTGTGTGTGTGTGTGTGTGTGTGTGTGTGTGTGTGTGTGTGTGTGTGTGTGTGTGTGTACCACGAATCCTGGTGAGAAATAGGCGGCACTGTTGCCCCTCCAACAGGGAACCACAGGTCTTTTCTTTCTCTCTTCACCCACTCACACAAATGGTATTTTCCTTTTTAATAGATCAAGAAATGAGTGGTAAACGAAAGCCATTGCCCAGAAAAGCCCAAAGGAGACCCTGACTGCATCCCAAATGGAACCCCATTCCCTATACAGTGCACTACCTATAACCAGGGCCCATAGGGCTCTGATCCAAAGTAGTGCACTATGTGAGAATAAAGGTACCATTTGAAACAACCCCCTCTGCTTGTTTTCTGCACACGGGGGCTCCCCCAATGAAAAGGTCATTATGTGATAGGGTAATGGGACGAAACCCAGGCGTTCAGATTGTTGCCATGCCCACTGCATTGTGGGAGGTTCCACTGGGATTGGTGGGTCATTACCACGGTGAGGGGGGTAGGGGCGGGGTGAGGAGCGACGGAGGGGGAAGGGGTTGCAAGCTCCCGCCCTCATTTTTTATTTATTAATTATTATTATTTATTTATTTCTCCCTCTTAGTTGTGCACATAATATTAAAGCCTGCGAGTGAGAAGGAGCCACAGCTTGTAAAGAGAAACCACAACAGAGCGTGCTGTTTTCTTCACATGTTTCCGCTTCTCTTTTTACAAAGTGTTTCATGTAAAAAAACAAAAATCAACTGGAAACCATAATCCCTGTTAATGCAATTAGAGCTAATTTGCCACCCTCTTGCTCACAGATGTGCTGTAATAATAATGTGTGCTCCAACCCTGCAAGCACATTCTACCCAAACCTGAGCAAGCGGGTGGGAAAGAAGTTGTGCTAGGTCACTAAGTGTACTGTAACTTTGTTTATTGAAGTTGGGTTTGAATAAATTACAAGTTACCTGTAATTAAAAAACACCCACATCTGTGAGTTACGGAATGCTTTGGTTACACAGAGGTGAAGAGAACTTCTGAACTGGCAAACTGCTCAGTTAGACAAGTAGGGGTGGAGATGGCCTAATTCCCGACTTAGGTCCCATAACCCAGAGTACCTTAGAGTGCACATAACCCATGCAATGTAGAAACATTTATATCCTGCTTTCCTGTCCTCTGGAAAAAGGAATGCCTTCCTAAACAGAAAAAAGAGGAGTCTGGCTAGCGTTTCACAGGAAGCCTCTGGAATGACCTCATCCCCTCTCGCCCCCAGGATCATCAAAGGTCAAAGTTCGGCAGGTCATTTGAACCCATTCGTCATTGGTTGTTTATTGCCAGAGCCCCCTTGGATGTTGGGGCCGCCAGTCACCCATGGCAAACTGTGGTGTGCCACACAGCAGCCTGTACCCTGGCAAGAATCCCTGTCCCATGCCGCGGCCGCCAGCCAACCCCATCCCCCTCCCTGTTCCCCCTCCCCCCATCTACCCAGAGGCACATTTATAATGCGGTCTTGCCCTGATGTCATTAGATCTGGGACATAAATGTACAAATAAAAAAATGTACTATGGCCTGACTGGTCTCTCCTGACCCCCCCCAAAAAATCCTGGACTTCCCAAGCTTGTCCCCTACACACTGTGTATTTACTGTCCCCCCCGACTAGCCCCACTCATGTACGTGTGACGAATCCATCCAAAAATATTCATATTTGTAAATTACATTTAGTCCCGGGACCTACAGTTCCTGATTATTCCTTAATTCCATCCAAGCAAGCACTCAGAATCGTTGGCGCCACCCAATTAAAGAATAAAGAACATTACACATGGTGTATAATCGTGTCTCGGCCTCTTGGACTAAAAATATGACCCTCCCTTTTTAGCTGAATGCGCCCCTTTGTTGGGGCAGCAATATCTGAAGTTCTTCTTACCACTGTTTTTAAACTTTTCTTTTAGTTCCTCTTTGTTCTCGTGCCCATTTGAGTTATTTGAGTTCCGGGGAAACATTTGGAAGTAATGAGAAGGCAGTATTGGAGTCAGTGGCAATCCAATTACGTACATAGTGCACTACTAGCCCATAGGGTTTGGTCAAAAGTAGTGCACTATGTAGGGAATAAGTGCCATTTGAGACTGATACAAAGAAGGGAGGGGCAGAAAGAAGGGGCAGCCAAACAGGGTCTTTTTAGGAGACCTGTGGGGCATCTGTTCATTTATCCAATGCTGGCGCCCCCATTGTGTCGGGGCGGTCTTCGCTCTTTCTCTGGGTCCCTCACCCTGCAGTGAAAACATCATCCATTACCTTTTTGACAGGCCCCCAGGAGTACCCCAGGGGCTTGGGACTCAGCGCCCAGCGCGGGTCACCTTTATTGACCTCCCCAGAAATCCAGCATGTGGTCACATACATCACTGGCTCGGGCCTTTTTCTCTGACAAGGTAAATGGGCAGTGTTTAGATCCGAAAAGATAATGAAGTGAGGAGAAGAGGGCCGATGGACGGAGGAGATTGGCAGATGGCAGTACACAGTGAATGGGGGAAAGTGGACACAGGTTCAAGTTTTAGCCAAGTTTGATTGGGGGTGCGCTGGGAGATGAGGTCAGCAGTTATACCTGACTTGTTGGTGCTGTATGGTGTTGCTCTGCAATTCATCTTTGGGAGCAGCGATACTTTGAGCTGGAATTTTTTTGTTTCTTATTTTGTCTTGATTGCTTTTTCCCTATAGCAGCTGGACACACGTGGGATGTGTGTGGCCTGTTTGCATTTTTTTTGGAGTGTCCCTCTCCTTACCCTTGCCAAAAGGCCACAAACGGCTAAGAAATCTGAGTTTGTTGAGAGCACTGGATATTGAAGGCTTTGTGAAGTTTAGCATTTAGCCTTACTCTAGTTCAATTGCATCCCATCTAAAGCTAGGGATCTCTCCAGGGATGTAGTGTTAAATAAAGGTGGGTGAACTCTGCAGATCGTGATGACAAAAATAAAGTTTAAAAAAGCTCCTTAAATTTGGTTCAGATACAGTACATTTACCCTCCACTACGCCGCCGGTTCTCTCACCTCTTGCCTGTCCTCCTCAGCTGTATCAAGTTGTGGGCACGGCGGACCGACCGCCCTCGGAGTGGCTCCTCACTCCAAATGAGGAGTAATTACAACCTCCTAACAGGTTTACTGGTCCAGTAAACAACATAATCACCCTCCCAAAACTTCTCCTGATTTGGCCTGGGCTGATCACTCAGTCGTGAACTCAAAGAGCTCACAGCTCAAACCCCCATTTGCTCACAGCAACCCTTCCCTCCAACCAGCAGGTGTGGAACAGAGTGGCAAGCCCCCTGCCTCCCTCTTACCCCCATAGCGTGAAATACCACGTATTCTGTTACTGCCGTTTACTAATGAGATTGGTCAGTAGTAGGTACTCCCACTCATTAGAGGCCCTTGTTTGGGGGGGGGGGTTTGGTTGACGCGCTCCATCGCTGGGGCTATCAGCAGAGGAATGTAGCCTGGGGCTTTGGGCCCTGTTTAAGGCCTTCATTGGCCTGCCTGCCTGGCTGGATGGCTGGCTGCTAGGTGGGAGGCTGGTGGTAGACTGGTTCAGCTGGCCTGTCACCACCTAGGCTGCCTCACAACCCACAGCCCAGCGGCAGCCGCCAGTGGTCGACACCAGGCCAGGCAGGGCCCACTATGTGAGTTGTAGTGTAGTGTGTTGTAGGAGGGTGGAAGAGTGTTGGTGTGTGTGTGTGTGTGTGTGTGTAGAGTATGTCCATGTGTGTATGTGTGGTGCGTCGTGCATCCGTGCATACTCACACATGTGCATGTGTGTTTACCCCCTCCAACCAACACCCCTCCAACACTCACTCTCTCGCTAGTTTGAGAGAAAAGCCCCTTTCCATTTGATGTGTTCAGACCTGCCTGCTAGGATCGGCCTGGTTGCGGGCTTCCCTCTGTTGCTGTTAATGTGGTGCTGAAAGAGATGGCGGGCGGGGTGTTCCCCTCGGAGTGGTCAGGCCCGGCTGGAAGTGGAGAGGGAGAGGGAGGGAAACTGTTGACTGTTGATAGTCTCAGTATCCGATGCTAACAGTTGAAAACAAGTGACATTAATTTTCAGGTAGAGTCAATTGTGTTAAAAAGTCAAACAAGTTATATTCCTTTTCAGGTAGAATTTGTTGTTTGTAAAAGTTAGTTGCTTGGAAGATAAGACAAGTTAGGCTCATTTTCAGGTTAGTTGTTTGGAAGCTAAGCCAAGTTACATTCATTTTCAGGTTAGTTGTTTGGAAGCTAAGCCAAGTTACATAAATGTTCAGGTTAGTTGTTTGGAAGCTAAGCCAAGTTACATAAATGTTCAGGTTAGTTGTTTGGAAGCTAAGCCAAGTTACATAAATGTTCAGGTTAGTTGTTTGACAGCTAAGCCTTAGCGCAGCTCTGTTGCCCCCAGGTATTTGTGTTGATCTGCACTACTTTGTTGCTGTTGGTGTCCTCTGTCTCCTTGGAGATTTGGCGTCAGTTAGCCATTCACCTGGAGGGCATGGTTTCATTCTGTCCCAACATGCTAGAACGCAGTCCTTGCTTGAGCATGGAGTGGCTGCTAGCTGGCGGCAGATCTGTGTTGCCACTCATGTCAGAGTGCTCCGAGTATAATTTTCCTATAGGCACAGATCTAGGATCAGCTTTAAATGCTATATATAATCCTAACGTTAACCTTTATAGTGAAAAATCACAAACTGACCTTGGATCAGCGTTGAGAGGCAAATGTATCTTTCTCGTGTCAGAGCCAAGGGTCATGTCCAGTAGGGAGAAAACTTTTGAAACAGACCAAAAAGGGGAGGTACTGAACTGAACTTGTCCAATAGGAACACATATTTAAAGGTTTTGGTTGCAAATCGTTTTGCTACAGTGTGCCCTACTGAACAGGACGAAGGCCTCAGTGCTGATTACAGGGTTGGAGATGGCCCGGCCTTAACTCTGGGGCGGTTAGCTCTGGATCGGTTAGAGCCGCTAGTCCTTGCTAACAGGATTATAATTCATAATGAGCGGGTGGGTCGGGATTAGGTCCCAGAGTGGAATCTCTGAAATTAGGCCTGAGGTTACCAGCCTTTCCTTGTGTGTGTGTGTGTGTGTGTGTGTGTGTGTGTGTGTGTGTGTGCGTGTGTGTGTGTGTGTGTGTGCGTGAGTGTGTGTGCACGTTTGTGCATGTGTGTGCATGTGTGTGACTGTGCTGTCACTTTTGTGTTCTGGGAAAATGTTATGGTATCTTAACTTGTTTTCCCTTATGAATGTCATTGTAGAGATTGGTTCAAGGCTAGTTAAATTCGCTGGTATGTTGGTTGTTTGATGGTCTGTCATGATGGTGTCAGCATTTTGACTTTGATGTAAATAGTTCTGTTATGATTCCTACAAGGGGTCATAAAAAATTCTAGTTCGCTCCAGGACAATGTGAAGATCAAAAGTTTGTGTCCCTGGGTGTTTTTCAAACTTTCTCATAAATGTTTTGCTGCTATTTATCCTTCTCTTAGTTGATAGAATTATCCACGTTATTCAGGAACAAAGGGCACTGGGAGGAACATGGAGCGTGGCCGGCAGACAGCGAGGACAATTTGATGAGCGACACTGAGATAATAACTTTCTGTGGCGAATTAGACTCAGTTTAGGCCAATTACCCACAATCCAAATCACATGGAAACAAGAGGCGAGGCAGCCATTACCAATTGATTCAGTGGTGGGAAAAAAAACTCAATAACATCAAAGACCCTCTCCCTGTCGCCACAGAAACCGGATGTGGTAGATAAATATTCTCCAGGTGAAAGCGTGTCATTTCTAGCTTTGTGCCTGTGTGGAGTTGGCCTGCGGGTGTTTGGCGTCTCAGATGGTTTGAACTGGTCACAGTGGAGGTCTGATTTCTAATGTTAAATAGCATTAGATGTTATGAAGCGTTGGGACAGTAATGTTTGACCTTTTCCTCTCATGGTCAATCCAAAGTTTGACCTCCTTTCCTATATCCTAGCTCCCTTATTCTCACTGACTTGAGAGGTCTGGGGATGGTTGAAAGCCATAAGCTTGGTTTAGTTACTGACATAGTGCTCGCCTATCCATTTCTTTTAGATTAGGGAGTAGGAGGGGAAGGTAAATAGAAACGGGAGCGCTGTTAAATGCATTGGGATTCTTCCTGTGTGACTTACACTCCCATCTCTACACACACACACGCGCACTCACGCACACACGCCTGTATCTATATCCCACCACTGCAAAGAGAACCAGCTCAACCTACTCGAGGTCATATCAGGAGCTTTTGTGTGTGTATGTGCAAAGCACCAGTAGCACCCCTAATTAATGTAGCTGTTTCTCCACTCGGCTAAACGCTTTAATTGGCTCACACACACACTCACATTCACACTCATATATACACACACACACACACACCATTAATTATGCTCCATTTCATATTGCCCTAATGAGTCTTTGGAGCCACACCTCCGTTTGTGTTTGTTCACGCTAATTAGCCGGCGCTGCTTTTAAGCTAGCACAGCCACAACAACACAAACAACACAAAAGCCGTTTTCTGTTTTTGTTTTCTTTCAGTTACTATTTCCTTTATATTCATGTGTTCTTTCTTTCTCTTTTTCTCGTTGAAACAGCATCCTTACCCTTCGGAAGAGCAGAAGAAACAACTGGCCCAGGACACAGGGTTAACGATCCTACAAGTCAACAATTGGTGAGTTGTATTGGGGTTGTTTGGTGTCTACATGTGTTTACATGGAAGTAATACTTGAATGCATTCAGTTGTACAACTGACTAGGTATACCCGTTCCCTTATTTCCCTTATGATACTTGAAGCTGCGTCCCACATGGCACCCTATTCCCCATAGGGCTCTGGTCAAAAGTAGTGCACTATATAGGATAGGGTGCCATTTGGGGTGCAGCCTTGTTAGTTACCCGCCCCAGGCAACCTAGGTCTAATGATTTGAATGATTAATTCCTCTGGGAACACCCAACTGAAAATATCACCCCTTACAGTCGGTTGGCTTCAGTTAATTGGAATGAGAGGAAACCTGTAGAATAATTCCAGTGGTGCGGGGTGCATTTACTACATTATTTACTACTCTGAATGAAACTAGGACATTTCACTGTACTTTGATCTATTTTATGAATAAATATTAACAGTTATTAACGAAGAATGAGGTAATAGCCTGCAAGGTGTTTTATTCTGGCTGGTTATGGAGGCAAAACATAACAAAATGATGATTCAATCACTCTATGAAATCTCAATCTTCACATGTACAGATGTACAGACATCCTAGCCAACTGAACCCTAGCCTAGCAAATATATGCAGCAATATACATTAGCAAATACAGAATACAGAAAATGCAATCAATGGTTTATGGTATAACTCTACACCATTCCAACTACTGTTTAGCCTTTGCTATATGCATGCACTATGTACAGTATTTCCCTATATGCATCTGTCAAAAGGAATACTCACAGAACAATGCCTCTGTCAATCCTATAGCTATTGTATTCAGTAATAATTTGCCTTGAACCGGAGTTATACTGTTAGCACTGTGGGGGTTTGCCCGAGTTGGGAAGTCCACTGTGTGCAGCTCACCCTGCACTATCAGCTCAAACATAAATATCACTGTCATGTCTACCTCCGATAAGCCTCCCAGTAAAGCAATAAAAACAATCACGAATCCCAAAAAGTGCTAAAAATAGCCCACTTTAACATATGTAGCCTACTCCAACGGCATTTCATCACTGTTGCAGTTGTTAATGTATATTATTACTTTTTTATTACAATATGTGTTGTTTTTATTCCAGTCAATGGTCATGCTGCTCCCCTATGGTCATTTCCACCCCACCTCACCCCTCAACAGCCTTTACTCTGCCTCCCACCCCAATGGACATGTATTTATTCATCACTGCTACAGTTGTTATTATGTATATAGGGCTATTTCTATTTCTATTGTTGTTTTTTTATTACAATTTTCATTATTTTATTTCACTTAGTCCTGCATGTTGGAGCTCGAAGCCTAAGATTTTCACTCTACCCTCCAATCACACCTGCAACCCTGTACATGTGAATCTTAATCTGAAACAAGGTTCATGAAATAAGCAATAACTTGCTAGCAATAGATAACATTCATAAACGGACTATCTCTGAAACTCACTTAGATAATACATTTGATTATACAGTGGTAGCAATACATGGTTTCAACATCTTCAGAAGAGACAGGAATGCCAATGGTGGAGGTGTTGCCATTTATGTTCAGAGTCATATTCCCGTAAAGCTTAGAGAGGATCTCATGTCAAATGCTGTTGAAGTAATATGGCAACAGGCTCACCTGCCTCACCTAAAGCCCATTCTTGTGGGAAGCTGCTATAGACCACCAAGTGCTAACAGTCAGTATCTGGATAATATGTGAGAAATGCTTGATAATGTATGTGATATCAACAGAGGTCAATTTTTTTGGGTGACTGGCTTTCATCAAGCTGTCCATTCAGAAAAATATTCAAACTGTAGCGTGCCTGGAACCTGGTTCAGGTTATCAGTCAACCTACCAGGGTATTTACAAACATCACAGGAAGGAAATCATCCACATGTATTAATCACATCTTTACTAATGCTGCAGAAATCTGCTCTGAAGCAGTATCCAAATCCATCAGATGTAGTGATCATAATATAGTAGCCATATCTAGGAAAACCAAAGTTCCAAAGGCTGGGCCTAATATAGTGTATAAGAGGTCATACAATATGTTTTGTAGTGATTCCTATGTTGAAGATGTAAAGAATATTTGCTGTTTAATGAGGAGCAACCAGATGCTGCACTTGACACATTTAAGAAATAGCTTATTCCAGTTACTAATAAGCATGCACCCATTAAGAAAATGACTGTAAAAACGGTTAAATCCCTGTGGATTGATGAGGAATTGGAAAATTGTATGGTTGAGAGGGATGGGGCTAAAGGAATGACAAATAAGCCTGGCTGCACAGCCGATTGGCAAACGTACTGTAAATTGAGAGATTATGTGACTAAACTGAACAAAAAGAAGAAGAAACTGTACTATGAAACAAAGATAAATGATATAAAGAATGATAGTAAAAAAGATTTGGAGCACCTTAAATGAAATTTTGTTTCTTTGAGTCAGATGGCTCATTCATCACAAAACCCACTGATATCGCCAACTACTTTAATGATTTTTTCATTGGCAAGATTAGTAAATTTAGGCATGACATGCCAACTACACATTCTGAACCTACACATCCATGCATAACTGACCAAATTACGAAAGACAACTATTGTCATTTTTTATTCCATGAAGTGAGTGTGGAAGAGGTGAAAAAAGTATTGTTGTCTATCAACAATGACAAACCACCTGGGTCTGACAACTTGGATGGAAAATTACTGAGGATGATAGTGGACTATACTGCCACTCCTATTTGCCATCTCTTCAATCTAAGCCTACAGCAAAGTGTGTGCCCTCAGTCCTGGAGGGAAGTAAAATTCCTTCCGCTAACAAGAATAACAAAGCACCCTTTTTCTGGCTCAAACAGCCGACCAATCAGTCTGTTACCAACCCGTAGTAAACTTTTGGAAAAAATGGTGTTTGACCAGATACAATGCTATTTCCCAGTAAAGAAATGAACAACAGAAGGGCATTCGGGCATATGGCACTTACACAAATGACTGAGGATTGGCTGAGAGAAGATTTATAATATAAAGATTGTGGGAGCTGTTTTGTAAGACTTCAGTGCAGCTTTTGACATTATCAATCATAATCTGCTGCTGGAAAAACGTATGCGTTATGAATTTACATCCCCTGCTATATTGTGGATCGAGAGTTACCTGTCTAACAAAACACAGAGGGTGTTCTTTAATGGAAGCCTCTCCAACATAATCCAATTAGAGTCAGGCATTCCCCGGGGCAGCTGTCTAGGCCCCTTACTTTTTAAAATCTTTACTAATGACCTGCCACTGTCTCTGAGTAAAGCCTGTGTGTCTATGTATGCTGATGACTCAAAACTATACACATCAGCTACCACAGCAAGTGAAATCATTGCAACACTTAACAAAGAGCTGCAGTCAGTTTCAGAATGGGTGGCAAGAAATAAGTTAGTCCTAAATATTTCAAAAACTAAAAGCATTGTATTTGGGACAAATCATTCACTAAACCCTAAACCTCAACTAAATCTTGTAATGAATAATGTGGAAATTGAGGAAGTTGAGGAGACTAAACTGCTTGGAGTAACCTGGATTGTAAACTGTCATGGTCAAAACATATTGATGCAACAGTAGCTAAGATGGGGAGAGGTCTGTCCATAATAAAGTCGCTATTCTGCCCTTTTTAACAACGCTATCAAGAAGGCAGGTCCTACAAGCCCTAGTTTTGTCGCACCTGGACTACTGTCCAGCCATGTGAATGACTTCATCACTACGTGTATTTGTGAGAAGTATTGACATGTTGAATGCACCGAGCTGTCTGTTTAAACTACTAGCACACAGCTCAGACACCCAACATACCCCACAAGACATGCCACCAGAGGTCTATTCACAGTCCCCAAGTCCAGGACAGACTATTGGAGCGCACAGTACTAAATAGAGCCATGACTACATGGAACTCTATTCCACATCAAGTAACTCATGTAAGCAGTAAAATCTGCTTAAGAAACAGATAAAAATACACCTTATTGAACAGCGGGGACTGTGAAGAGACACTCACACACAGGCACAGACACACGCATACACACACACACACGATAACATATCGCACTATACACACACGTACATGGATTTTGTGTTGTAGATATGTAGTAGTAGAGTAGTGGCCTGAGGGCACACACTTGTGAAATCTGAAATATAATGTAATGTTTTTAATTGTATATAACTGCCTTAATTTTGCTGGAACCCAGGAAGAGTAGCTGCTGCCAAGGCAGCAGCTAATGGGATCCAAATAAATACAAATACAAATACATGTGCCACAAAGATCAGGTCTGAAATATCAAATGGCCTTTCTCTGAATAGTGAGGTAATGACTAGCAAAAACATGTGAAGATGGCCCGCGGTGTGCCACCCTGCCATGGTTATTGGGCGGAAGGTAATGGCTCACACAGAGAGGCCAGGTGCTGTAGCCAGGTAGAGAGGAGAACCCAGCGTGTTCCTGCACACTCAGCTGCAATCAGCACTTATGCCTGCCTGGGTCCTGTTCAGTCGGGCACACAGTAGAAAAATGTCTTACAACGGAAAACGAAAATCTGCATTGTTATTGGACAGTTCACGGTAGTACCTTCCCGTTTCACTCTGTTTCAAAACTCATACAGAAAGGACATGTGCTGTAGCCAGGTAGAGAGGAGAGCCCAGCGTGTTGCTAGTGCAAACTCAGCTACACACTTTTCCTCTTTCAAAGACGGTGAGGTCGTGACACATTGTGTGTGTTCCACATGACACCCTATTCCCTATATAGTGAACTACTTTTGACCAGTGCCCCATACACTACTTTTGACCAGTGCTCCATAGGCCCTGGTCAAAAGTAGTGCACTATATAGGGAATAGGGTGCCATTAGGGATGCAGACAGGATAGGCTCTCAGGGGATTTGGTTAGCTGCTCAACCTAGCATGCAGGTAGTGGTACCACACGGGCCCCATGGGAATCAGGGCTGTGAGAGAGGTGGGGTGGGGAATGGAGGGAGAGGAAGAATATGGCGAGGGGCAGATAGGATGCTTACACATTCTGGATGGGGGGTGAGGGGTGGTGTATGGGAAATATTGTTTAATTTGATGGAGATTAGTGACTTCTGCTGCTATTAGTGTAGCAGCAATGCTAATATTGTGTCAACTATTATTCGTCTGTTACCGTGGTAACTTGGCTAACGGGCTGATTTTCAGAGGGATTCCAGGGTTTTCTCTTGTATAATGCTGAGAAATACAAATGAATTCGAAAGTTTAGCCAACTTTGCTTTCAGAAAATTGCAAATGAGGCCTTCTTGTTGGTGTCTCTCCCATATATGCTTTTAAATGGACTTGTGCGCGCGTGTGTGTGTGCACGTATATGTCTGTATTTCTATGTTCTACCAGAATGTGTGTGTGTGTCTGTCTGTGTGTGGAGAGGTGGCGGGTTCACAGTTTAGTTAATGAAAACACTCCTCTGAGTTTGGCGATAGGTGCCCACCGAGGGGTGTAAGGGGGGTAATGGGGAGGGGGGTTTAGTAATGAGGTAATGGCCGCCCACTGTTCAACAACAGAGCCTAATGTTGCCATGGGGAGTTGTGGGCGACCCCCGCGTATGTCCTCTTCGTTAAAAGCACCAACCTTTGAATCACACACAGACACACAAACGTGCACAAACACACACAGACACATGCATGTATGCACGTATGTATGTGTACAAGCACGCTGGCACACATGCGCACACACACATACAGTGGGGAAAAAAAGTATTTAGTCAGCCACCAATTTTAAGTTCTCCCACTTAAAAAGATGAGAGAGGCCTGTAATTTTCATCATAGGTACACGTCAACTATGACAGACAAATTGAGGGAAAAAAATCCAGAAAATCACATTGTAGGATTTTTAATGAATTTGTTTGCAAATGATGGTGGAAAATAAGTATTTGGTCACCTACAAACAAGCAAGATTTCTGGCTCTCACAGACCTGTAACTTCTTCTTTAAGAGGCTCATCTGTCCTCCACTCGTTACCTGTATTAATGGCACCTGTTTGAACTTGTTATCAGTATAAAAGACACCTGTCCACAACCTCAAACATTCACACTCCAAACTCCACTATGGCCAAGACCAAAGAGCTGTCAAAGGACACCAGAAACAAAATTGTAGACCTGCACCAGGCTGGGAAGACTGAATCTGCAATAGGTAAGCAGCTTGGTTTGAAGAAATCAACTGTGGGAGCAATTATTAGGAAATGGAAGACATACAAGACCACTGATAATCTCCCTCGATCTAGGGCTCTACGCAAGATCTCACCCCGTGGGGTCAAAATGATCACAAGAACGGTGAGCAAAAATCCCAGAACCACACGGGGGGGACCTAGTGAATGACCTGCAGAGAGCTGGGACCAAAGTAACAAAGCCTACCATCAGTAACACACTACGCGCCAGGGACTCAAATCCTGCAGTGCCAGACGTGTCCCCCTGCTTAAGCCAGTACATGAAGTTTGCTAGAGTGCATTTGGATGATCCAGAAGAGGATTGGGAGAATGTCCATATGGTCAGATGAAACCAAAATAGAACTTTTTGGTCAAACTCAACACGTCGATGTTTGAGGTCAAAGAATGCTGAGTTGCATCCAAAGAACACCATACCTACTGTGAAGCATGGGGGGTGGAAACATCATGCTTTGGGGCTGTTTTTCTGCAAAGGGACCAGGGACGACTGATCCGTGTAAAGGAAAGAATGAATGGGGCCATGTATCGTGAGATTTTGTGAAAACCTCCTTCCATCAGCAAGGGCATTGAAGATGAAACGTGGCTGGGTCTTTCAGCATGACAATGATCCCAAACACACCGCCCGGGAAACGAAGAGTGGCTTCGTAAGAAGCATTTCAAGGTCCTGGAGTGGCCTAGCCAGTCTCCAGATCTCAACCCCATAGAACATCTTTGGAGGGAGTTGAAAGTCTGTGTTGCCCAGCGACAGCCCCAAAACATCACTGCTCTAGAGGAGATCTGCATGGAGGAATGGGCCAAAATACCAGCAACAGTGTGTGAAAACCTTGTGAAGACTTACAGAAAACATTTGACCTGTGTCATTGCCAACAAAGGGTATATAACAAAGTATTGAGAAACTTTTGTTATTGACCAAATACTTATTTTCCACCATAATTTGCAAATAAATTCATTAAAAATCCTACAATGTGATTTTTGGAATTTGTTTTCTCATTTTGTCTGTCGTAGTTGACGTGTACTTATGATGGAAATTACAGGCCTCTCTCATCTTTTTAAGTGGGAGAACTTGCACAATTGGTGGCTGACTAAATACTTTTTTCCCCCACTGTACATACACACACACACACACACAAGTACTCTTGGAATTGCCGGCTGCGGTGGAACGTTACAGATATTCCAGCAGTGTGTGTAGAATTCAGGCCGTTTGGCCTCTCAACTCAGCGGCTGGCACTGATGTTTTTCTCCAATTTTTCTATGTCTCTCTGGAACTTATTAATCTAAATCAGTGGTGGAAAAAGTACTCAATTGTCATACTTGAGTAAAAGTAAAGATACCTTAATAGAAAATGACTGAAGTAAAGTGAAAGTCACCCAGTGAAATACTACTTGAGTAAAAGTCTAAAAGTATTTGGTTAAAAATATACTTAAGTATCAAAAGTAAAAGTATAAATCATTTCAAATTCTATATAATGTATTGAGCAAACCAAGCGGCACCATTTTCTTGTTTTTTTATTATTATGGATATCCAGGGGCACACTCCAACATAATTTACAAACAAAGCATGTGTGTTTAGTGAGTCCACCAGATCAGCGGCAGACCCCCTGGTTCGATTCCAGGCTGTATCACAACCGGCCGTGATTGGGAGTCCCATAGGGCGGCGCACAATTGGCCCAGCGTTGTCTGGGTTTGGCCGGTGTAGGCCGTCGTTGTAAATAATAATTTGTTCTTAACTGACTTGCCTAGTTAAATAAAGGTAAAATAAATAATAAATACAATAAATTCTAAATGTAACGAGTACTTTTGGGTGTCAGGGAAAATAATGAATGGAGTAAAAAGTACATTATTTTCTTTAGGAATGTAGTGAAGTAAAAGTAAATAGAAAAGTAAAGTACAGATACCACAAAATCTACTTAAGTAGTACTTTAAAGTACTTTTATTTAAGTACTTTACACCACTGATCTAAATGGAGCGGCGTACAGTCCATTTCCTTGACATACACATGCATTGCATAGTCATCGTTCAATTGACATTGCTGTTAGTGCTTTGAACATACTGTACATGCATGGGCTCGTTTGTCAGTCACATACTAAGTGCAGTAGGATAGGTTGCGGAGAGGTTGTGGATAGGTTGCCGAAGCATTTAAGTTCCCCACCTCATAACAGGGCCATGTGCTGATTGGAACAGGTGAGAAGGAGGGGGGGGTTGATGTCAATAGCGTTTTCACGGCAAACAGCTGGACTGGTTTATTTAAACACACCCAGGGGTGGGCGTGCAAGGGGGGAGTTGGGGGGACCAAGGGGAGGGGAAGCTGACCTGAGAATGACACCCGGGAGGCGGGTTTAGGGGCCATTTACGACCAGGGAGCCCAGACTGAGGAGCGCTCGTTTATTTTAATCCTCACAGGAGAGGCGTGTCACCATGCTGAGGCTCCAGCTCTGCAGCCTGCAGTGAGACGAGAACAGATGCCACCGCACCAAATTAGCTAAAGGAGGATATTTCAGTTGTTGGGGTTGTTCTTGAGGGCATTCCTTTAAACAAAAAATGCTTTTCGGGCTGTGTTTTTATGTGTAAATTTGATGGTGCATGGTGGTGAGGTATTATTTGTAAAGTTGTGTATCAGGGTTGGGGTTCATTCCATTTCTATTCAGGAAGTTAAAGTAAAGTGAAGGCTTTTCAATGCAATACTTCCTGAGATGATTTAATTGAAATGGAATTGACCCCAACCCATTGGATACCCCGACTGTATCTAGAAGTGACTACTATAGGTGCTTACTTCACTACACACTAAGCATACAAGTTCATATCATACAAAGCCGTCGTAAAATAATGTTTTTCTTGTGGAGGGTTTTTACGACACGTCTAGCTCTAGTCAGAAGAATAGGCCTCTATTGTGGGAATGGGAGCCAGAGAGGGGTGGATAGTCGCACTTATTGTGTGGTGGGAAGCGGAGGGCTGAAGCAGGGCCATAAACACAGTCCCATGGTGTGAAGGGTTCGTGCAGGGGTGAAACTTTTAACTCCCTAACAGAGGACGCAGCCTTGGCCACGCCGCATGGCGCTCTGTTCCCCCTTTCATTGGCTGCTTAAAATGCGGAGCTAGGGGGTGTGTGGTGCCGCCCGGGCTCCCAGAACAACAGAGCGCCCCACAGCCTCTCCACCCCTCTATCTCTCTCTACTTCGAGACCCCTAACACTACATACACCCCCTGTGCTCCCCACCATGATTCGTCACAGTATCATCAAGGATATGTACTTCTTGTGGTTTTTGTGGAAGCACTCTGGCCTAAGGCACTTTGCGCCTCATTTGTCAAAGCTTTGTTGATATGAAAGTAATTGGTTCTCCTTTATTTTTGTGGTTCTATCATCCAAAGCATCACCTAATAGCCACATTTTATTGTCTGATAGAGAGATACAGTATGTTATTACACTGAAAAAGCATGCGGCTCAAGACAGGCTTCATCATATGCCTGTTTTGCTAGTTCAGTTTGTCCTCTGCCTCTTCTCCTCACTTCTGTCTTAGTATCGTCTTCTCCCCCTCATCTTCACCCCCCTCCACTCCTCCTCCCGCCCCCTGCTTCTGCCTTTTTTCGGGCCCTGCTGAAAGGAGTGGTGTGGCTTTTGTTTTCCTGAAAAGGAAACCCGTTCCTCCCCTTTTCTCTTTTCTCTTTTTTTTTAAGAAAAAGATGAAATGGAACCATCCCACCAGGGGTTAAAAGGCAGGGGACATAAATCAAGTTGGAACCACTGAGCTTTCACTCCCCCGGGTCGGCGGGGGTCGCGGGGCGGGTTCACAAGGCTTTAAGCTGAGCAAGACCAGAGTGCTCCTCTGCCGAGGGCGCCGGGTCACGGGGCCGCCAGGGGTCAAAGGTCAGGGGTCTGCATACCAGGATGATGGCTTTCAAGAGCACAATTATATTTAGAGAGGACGTGTATGAATGTAGGACAACTCTCTGCAAACATAGCTATTCCATAATGCACCTAAGCTATCCCACTGCAGAGAGATTTAGTTGTATGAGCTTTGTTTGGATGTGTGCTAAGGGATGGTACACTAAAAAACTATACTAGTACTTTAGGACTTTACTTTATCAGTGCATGGTGTATTTTATGTAATGAAAAGCTAAATAGAATTTTGCTGTGACATGAAATGTTTTGGACTTAAAGGACCAACATTTTTAGAGACAGTATATCAAGTGTCTACTGTACTGGTAGGTATCAAAGAAGTATATGCTTGCACCAGCAGCGTCCGTTTGCTATGAACTCCATAGATATTCCAGGTGTTTGGTTTGGTAAGAATCACAGTTACTGTCCAAGAAGCAATTTTTTCTTTGAAAGCCACAGCTTGAGAGGGACGTTGAGGTTTCCATGTTCTTTAAGTGAAGTGTAGACCAGACGCCTGGACAACGTCAGGCAACCATCGCCCCCGACAGCGAGTATTTTTCTTCTTCTCATAACGCCAAAGTGAATGAATGCTTTTCCTCTGTGGTCCCAAACAGTACATTGAAATCATATGCTGCTCGCCAGGCCTCATTTTATAACGTGTTGCTGTCTTCTCTCTCCTCCACCCCCCTCCCCCCATTCCCTCCCTCTCTCATTCCCTCTCTTTCAGGTTCATCAACGCGAGACGGAAGAATAGTACAGCCCATGATCGACCAGTCCAATAGAGCAGGCAAGTCTGCCGTCAAATTTGAATGGTTTCATTGAATGTGGTAAAGTTGTTTCAATTCAAGTCAACGCAGGAATATGAACTCGTCAAGAAAACATTTGTCAAGAAAACAGATCAACATACATTTACAAAAATCTTGAATTTAATAAAATAAAATAAAAACCTCTCAAAATGTAAACATAAATTAAAACATAAATGTAATCAGTTTTTGACAAAACAAACAAAACAGCTCAAGGCCTGTGTACTTCTCCTGCTACTATCGCCAGCCTTGCCCCTTCTGGTCTTCAATGTGTTTAACTGAACGGACGGACTTAACTATGGGAGTGAATGGCCACTAAAACCCAGCGGATTAGCCCAGACAAAGACACTAATCACTTTGACTGGCCAGTCCATTGAAAGTTTAACCTTGGATTAAAAACAAACAAGGAGCAAGTGAAACTGAAGCTAAAATATGACCAGTCATTTGCCCTTGCTTTTTTTACAAATTGACATTTAATTTCAGAATTACTACTTTTTGATAAAAACACATATTGACTACTGTAAAAAGTTGTTGAGTAGGACTTTGGTTTACTTCGTTAGTCTCTCTCTCTCTTCCTCTCTCTCTCTCCCCCCTCTCTCTCTCTCCCCCTCTCTCTCTCTCCCCCCTCTCTCTCTCTCCCCCTCTCTCTCTCTCTTCCTCTCTCTCTCCCCCTCTCTCTCTCTCTCACCCCTCTCTCTCCCCCCCTCTCTCTCTCTCTCTCTCCCCCCTCTCTCGCTTCCTCTCTCTCTCCCCCTCTCTCTCTCTCTCTCTCTCTCCCCCCTCTCTCTCTCTCCCCCCTCTCTCTCTCTCTCTCTCTCTCTCCCCCCCTCTCTCTCTCCCCCCTCTCTCTCTCCCCCCTCTCTCCCCCCCCCCCCTCTCTCTCTCTTCCTCTCTCTCTCGCTTCCTCTCTCTCCCTCTCTGCTAAAGACAGAGCAGTCCCCTGGCACATGCCTTGTTTTGGAGCTGCTGTAAAATGTATGACCTGTGATGAGGGTTAGGGGTTAGGGGTTAGGGTTGCATTAGGGGGACTCTGTAAAGTTCAAAGACAGACCGAGGAGCATGAACTGTTGCTCCGGCTCATGTAACCAGAACCAGCTTCTCTACCTGAGGCTGCCTACACTTTTATGATATGAGGGAGACAGAAAGCCGAATCACAGCCCGTTCTGTCCTATCCTTCCTCCGCCACTAATTGTTCCATAAGCGATAGTGGATGATTTAAATAGTAACCTGGTGGAAAAGTAGTTCCTTAATTACGTACTGTAATCATGGTTAAGCGGTTTGCTTAAACGCGTGTTTAATGAGTCAAAGTGTTGTTATAGTTACTTGTCTCCCATTTACAGTGCTGCTGTGTAATTCGAGGTAATTACGTTCTAGTTGCCAGAACAGTAAGCTATTTGCTGATATCAACTTGCTCTTACACAGCATAAGCCTTAAGGACAATTTGATATTAACTCTTACCAATACATACTAAGTCATTTGCTAGTAATTAAGCCTGTTGATGAATAAAATGACCTCCCAAATGATCTTGTAATTAGAGGATAATAGAGAGCAAATAACAGGACAGACCAAACCGGGAGAGGGAGGGGGGACGTTTTATGGGGGTGCACCGGTAATTAAAACTTATGTAAGATTTTAATGAGCATTTCTTTCTGTCTTGGCCTGTGTTTTTTCGCCAGTGACTGGAGGAGGGCCCTACACCCCAGATGGTCAACCAATGGGAGGGTTCGTCATGGACGGCCAGACACACATGGGAATCAGACCACCTGGTAAAGACTCCTATCTCTTAACTCCTACGTCCCAGACACACACATGCACGCATGCACACACATGCAGGCACGCACGCACGCACGCACGCACCACACACACACACACACACACACACACACACACACACACACACACACACACACACACACTTTTGAATCCCTCTAACACACACCATGGACCTGACTGGTTCCCATGCACCCCTCTCCTGTCACAGTATAATTTGCTCACCCTATCTCTCCTGCATTCCCTCTCCCCCCACCTTGCCGAGACACGGTCTTGACCAGGTGTGATTGGTCACATTGCAATATTTGCATTGCCTCACCTCACTGACCCAAATAATAAGTCTTTGTCCTCTTTATCTCTGTCCCCCTTCTCTTCCCCCATCCTCACTCACACCTCTCTAATTTGTCCCTCTTCTCTCCCCGTAGGACCCATGGGTGGGATGGGCATGGGTATGGGCGTGGAGGGACAGTGGCACTACATGTGACCCCTCGCTAACGGACCCAGCACAGAGCCCAAGGGGACGCACTGTAAGTATCAAGCATCCACCTTAATGTAGAAGTGTTTAGAAACATATTCTATTCTTATTTACAATAAAAGTGACTCCAAAATGACACAAAACATTATTTACGATTCATTTCTATTGGGCACAAAATAATCTTAAACACAATCAAAACAAACAGCAAATGTATCCAACAAGTTTGTAGAGCCACAAGCTTGATGTAATTATCGCGTACTAGGAATATGGGACCAAATGCTAAACTTTTGACTACTTTACTACACATGTAAGTGAATTTGTCCCAATACTTTTGGTCCCCTAGAATGGGGGGACTATGTACAAAAAGTGCTGTAATTCCTAAACGGTTCACCTTCAAATTAAAGCTGACAGTCTGCACTTTAACTTCATAGTCATTGTATCATTTAAAATCCAAAGTGCTGGAGTAAAGAGCCAAAACAACAAAAAATGTGTCACTGTCCCAAGCTCACTGTATCATGAAGAATGTATAAGGCATGCACACTAAGTGGTATGCTAGCACGGACCCACGAAGCAAAAGGCTACTGTTTATAAATGCAGCATAAGCTACTGCCACATTGCAGTAGGATGAAAAAAGGCTGGCAAAAGCTAATTGACTTTGTCTAAATTAAATATGTATACGCCAGTGGTGTGACCAATTGATTTATTTGACTGGTCTTGTGGACAGAAATAATGACCTTTCATTGCTCCCGCTTCTCACACACACTGTGGGAAAGAACCTGTTATGGCTGTCCACTTTCAAAGGGTCTACCATCGGAAAAAAGAAAGCATAGTTCTGTTTCTCAGATGTGCATATTTGATGTTTGTTTAGAAACAACCAAAGTGGATGCTCAATGAAAAACCATAGTGCTAACGAATTTCTCATGTAAAATGGTTAATGGGGTGGGAAGTGGCATCTGAAATCCTATGGGAGCAGAAGTAAGACAGACAGACTGAGAGTCAGTCTTCCTCTGCCGTCTATTGAGTGTTGGTGGCATCCAGCTCCCCTCACAGTTACATTTCGGCCTTATAGAGTGGCTAATTAAGCTAAAGTGCTCAAAGATTGCAGGGGTCAATTAATCATAAGAGATGAGCAATATTATTTTACGTCCCATTGAATGAATTGATCATTAACGAGGGACATAAAACGGTTTCCCCTCTTATTTGATTACAGGGCTCCAGTTCCTTCATAAGCTATTTTCATTAGCTCGGCGAATGGGGAAGATTAGCGAGCCGTTTACGGCCGAGACTTGAGAGAGACTCGGGACTCGGCGGTTTTTCTAATACGATCACTCTGCAACATTACTCCGAACCAAAGTCAATTAAAGACTTCTCAGAAGGAGCATTGCTTTCTTCCCGCTCGCGATTATCGAGCTTATGGGTCCTTGGGAAACAATGCACCTGTCAGTTCGGATCCGAAGCAAGCCATGCAGAAGCCCCCGGACCCCTCCGTCCCTGGTCGTTTGGCCCCCTTTCTTTCTGTCTTTTCTTCTTCTTCCGCAAAATTAGCCAAGGCTGGGCAACATCGTCCTTTTCCCTTCCCAGACAATAGGCGATTACGGGCCCACAAATTAATAACGAGCGTACAGGATTATTTCCCCCCGTAAAAATGTTTCTCTCTACCCAGAAACCCCCTCAGGCATCCTTTGGTGAACTTCCTCACTGACCCCTGTGCGTCGCTCTAACACCGCTGGAGGCCATTGTTTAAAGGAGCCCTCCGCCAATTATTTGGCCGAGGTTTGCTAACATCGTTCCGATGGGTCAGGGTTGCCATCTTTTGAGGGGAGGATCGGTAAAGGGACTAACAGGAGAAAGAAAGGAAACGAAAGAGAAGAAAGAGAAAATAAGGCTTCAGGGGCGTTTAGCCTCTGCTCTCCATCGGGAAGTAGCGCCTGTTGATTGGGTCCCCCGGTGTCAGTGAAACAGAATGGGTCAGCCGCGCTGCTCTCTTGCTCAGCCGCAGACTACTGCACTCTAGCCGGCTCTAAATGCCTGACCAATGGCCTCTTTTTCCTCCCTCCTCCTCTCCTCTCCTTTCCTTCATGAACACTGATCTAAGAGTTAGCGGGATAGGTGAAATCCATTTGTCACGACATGTCACCCAATTGTAGTGCTGCTTAACTGCACACAACACAACTGCTTCACTTTACCTCTTTTTTATGTATAGTACATGTCTCTGTGGGAGTTAAAGTAACAGTGCACAGTGCTGTAGTTTTAAACTAACACTACACAGTGTTATAGTGTTAAAGTAACACTACACAGTTTTATTGTTAAAGTATCTTGTTCACACTGGTGTTGTTTTCAGTTTTACTCATTGTTTGTTTTTTCTTTGTTTTCCCACTAGAACTGCCAGGTATTCCCGAGGATGGCGTGTCCCATGGCTGTCCAATCAGCACGGATATGGGCATCGTTCTGACCTCCACTGGTGTCCCTACCATCACCTCTACCCTCCCACCAACCAGCCCCACCACTGGGGCATGATCTCTCGCTGCTGCCCCTCCCTCCGTGACTCTTCCGTGACCCAGCGATATCGATTGCGCGGGTGCCCAGCCTGAACTCACCACCATCGCCTGACTGTTTGTCAGTGGAGCCGGTGCCCCCCTTCTCCAACTCCCCCATTTCTTCAAGTGGTTCGGTCTGAGTAGCCACTGTTGCTGAACCACCACCCTGACTATCGAGGCCTTGAAACCCCATCATGCCTTGTAAGGACTTCTGACGTTGTGAGGACTTCCCTTCTGGGGACTACAATTACTGGAGCTCTCCAGTGGATACTTCGATACTCTGTTAATTCAACCAATACAAACAAACAATTCGTCCTTAACTTTCCCCCCCTCTGCTGCATGGCATGGACAGTTATAGAGGGTGGAGACACTCTTGTCTTGGCAGTGGACTTGTACCAAGAGAAGAAGCCGATGTCTGTATTTCCTGGGGGGTCGTTTTAAAACAACAGACACCCTGGAAACCATTTTTTTTTTTTTATAATGAAATTGTTGTAATTCTGGAAAATGACAATAAGGTGAGGCAATAGTGTGCTGTTTACCGTTTTACCACAAACTCTACAGACGAGTAACGATAACTATTGCAAGTGCTCTGGTATTGCTTTGCCGTACTATGCTGTTTTTCAAAAAGGACTTGACTTGTTTAATTCACACTATGTGTGTGTCTTTTTTCATAGACTTTTATCTCCTACCCCCACAAATCTGCATTTGAAAATAAAAAGAAATAACAGGACCCGTTTCTCTCAGTTTGCTGTATGAACAAACCAGAAAGGAACCATTTCCATGCTTTGAGGTCCTGTCAAACAATTTATATTATGTGGTAACGAGCTTTGTAACACTTAAATAACTAGAGTGTAATTACAGCGTTACAACACAGGTAGCCTATAGTAGTAATTACAGGGCTACTAACAGGTATAAGTGCAACTCAATGTAAAGTGCTACCATAACCCCAGTTAGTAACCCAGACAGTTAGGAGGGTACAGCTTGGTACAGTACAGTGGTGGGAAAAAATGACACAGTAGATTTCCCATGCCTACCGCTGCCCCCTTCCCTGCCTCGCATGGGTAGTCTCCGTATTTACTGACTAATTAATTGTCTGATTCACCGACTGTGGTGGAAAGGGCTTATGCAGACACAGGTTGCGTCCCAAATGGCACCCTATCCCTTATATGGTGCACTTGTTTAACTAGGCCCCATAGGGCTCTGGTCAAAAGTGCCATATATTATAGGCAATGTGGTGCCATTTGGGATGCATCCACAGTGTTGGTGGTGGGGGTAAGAACAGAGCAGGGTCGCTATCTCTCGCTCTTTGGTTTCTCAGCTGCTGCATGAGGTGTGGCTGAAGGAAGCAGGCTGTTGAGGCCAAAAGGTTATTCTGCCAAACGGACGTTGTTGTCAAGTCCGAACCCCGGCGAGAACAGACCAGGTGGGCTTTGAAGGTCCACTAAATGAACAAGCACGTTGCTCTATTTCTTGTTTTTGTCTTTAATGGGTCAATATTAGTATCTTGGAATAATACATTATAAACTTGCCTAAGACCTATAGTCTCTCAGGTTTGAATGACAATGTGAGAAAAAAAGGTTTAACCAAAATCAACTTAACTGGAAGCTTTGTTTTGGCAAATAGAATGTTTGAGAATACTTCAGTATTTTTCTTTATTTAGGAAGAATAGAATATAAATTGAGGTTATATAGGGAAGCATAATGTGGTATAGATCTGGAACTCCCGCATCATTACCAATACAATATCTGCTGAAATGCACATCACTGAAATCCAGCCCCCCCAAACTGTGGCTACTTTTGCTGCAACTGGGACAAAAAAATATGCTGACACTAAAACATGAGATGTTATGCAGTATATAGACAGAGGTCTACTATTGATATAACATATTGTTATTGTGGCATCCTCCAGCATTGGAAAAGGCATACACTTCACTATCCACTACCAATATGCTTAATAGTGAGAAGGCCTTGATACAAATGAGTCTTCCTTGGAATTTGAGGGACTGAAAATATGCTGACACTTACTAAAAGCATGATCTTCTACTATAGACATAGGCCTACTATTTATATGATATCCTTTTGTGAGACTCTCCAGAGACAAATTATATACACTATCCACTACCAAGATACTAAATAGTGAGAAAAGCCTAGCTAGATACAAATGAGTCTTCCCTGGAATTTGAGGGGAAAGAAGAGATTTGCGTAAATCTGCCCCAAACACTTAAATGGAGAGATTAGTTCAATGCTCACGCTCTACTTCTCCCTCTCAATAGATGTGCTCTCCCAATCCTCTGGGAGTTCCCTAGATACACCTCATTTCAAAGCCGTGGCTACAAAGGAATCATTTATCTTCCCTCTTAAAATCAATTACTAATTTGGTGTGAGGACAGAAGGATATTGTGGAATTTCGGTTGGTTATCGACTTTTAGTCGAGATTATGGGTGAATGTGGCTGCCACAAATCTTTTTTACCACAAATGTAATTTAAAAATAAAATAGCACTCATAATGTTTAAGAAAATGTAACTCTTTCCTGTCATGTTTTCCCCCTAATCTCTCTGGTCCTCATGATTCCACTGCAAGTCTCACATTCCTGAGGACATGGTTGTCTACTCAATAAAGCCAATGAACTAAGTCCCATGTTTGACTGCCATCTTTAGGGGATTTTGGAAACTGCCTTCATCTGACTGTTTTTCCCATCTAAGGTTACGTTCCAAATGGCACCCTATTCCCTACATAGTACACTACTTTTGACCAGGGCCCATAGGGCTCTGGTCAAAACTAGTGCACAATATAATGAATAGGGTGCCATTTGGGACGCTACCTAAATGTGTGATTAGACATCAGTAGCAGATTTCCTCCAGCTGAGGATTCATCATGGCACTTCATTAAATATGCTAAAGTGCAGTGTAAACAACAAATATAAAATACATCAAGTTTGTGTGGGGCCACTTTAGGGATTATGGTGTGTGGCAATTTCAGTGTTGATTTATTACTCTGTAACAAATTCTGAACTAAGCTCAAATCAATCAACAAAGTAGTGATATACAGTGCCTTCGAAAGTATTCATACCCCTTTACTTTTTCTACAGTGTTGTGTTACAGGCCGAATTTTAAATTAATTAAATTGCGATTTTGTGTCACTGACTTATGTGTCAATAAGTATTCAACCCCTTTGTTATGGTAAGCCTAAATACGTTTAGGAGTAAAAAATTAGCTTTCAAGTCACATAATAAGTTGCATGGATTCATTCTGTGTTCAATAATAGTGTTTAACATTGTTTTTGAATGACTACCTCATCTCTGTACCCCCACATGCAATTATCTGTAAGGTCCCTCAGTCAAGCAGTGAATTTCAAACACAGATTCAACCACAAAGACCAGGGAGGTTTTCCAATGCCTCGCAAAGAGGCAACTATTGGTAGAAAAAAAAGCAGACATTGAATATCCCTTTGAGCATGGTGAAGTTATTAATTACACTTTAGATGGTGTATCAATACACCCAGTCACTACAAAAGATACAGGTGTCCTCCTAACTCAGTTGCCGGAGAGGGCTAAGGAAACCGCTCAGGGATTTCACCATGAGGCCAATGGTGACTTTAAAACAGTTACAGAGGCTGTGATAGGAGAAAACTGAGGATGGATCAACAACATTGTAGTTACTCCACAATACTAACCTAATTGACAGAGCGAAAAGAAGGAAGCCTGTAGAGAATACAAATATTCTGTTTGCAATAAGGCACTAAAGTAAAACTGTGAAAAATGTGGCAAAGAAATGAATGTTATGTTTGGATAAAATCCAACACAACACATCACTGAGTACCACTCTTCATATTTTTCAAGCATGGTGGTGGCTGCATCATGTTATGGGTATGCTTGTCATTAGCGACTAGAAAGACTCAAAGCTGGAATCGCTCAAAGGTAATTATAACATGTATTGAATACTTATGGAAATGAGATATTTCTGTATTTTATTTTCAATACATTTGCAAACATTTCTAAAAACATGTTTTCACATTGTTATTATGAAACTTTGTGTAGATGGGTGAGAATTTTGTTTATATAATCAATTCTGAATTCAGGCTGTAACACAACAAAATGTGGAATAAGTCGAGGGTAAATCCTTTTGAAAGCACTGTATCTAGTCCATCTAATCTATCACAATGAATTATATCAAGTTTCATTTTAATTTAGAGCTTTTAACAGTAATTTGTCACAAACGTAAAACCAAGAAACCCAGACTTAAAGATGCACAAAGTAATGCTAATGCGCAATCAAGATGAGGACTGGAGACATCTCAGAGCCAGTGCTGTAAATATCCTTTGTATTTGAGGCAACTAGGAGAAGCAGTCACCCCTGAAACAATGGATGGAATCAGCAGGCCACGACCCTGGTGTCCTGGGGGCCCGACATGCAGTGACGGATGACTTGGTCTCCTGAGGTGGGTCACTGCTCTGGGTCTCTATGTGTCAAGGTGCTGCAGGGGGCTAAGGCATGGCCACTACCTCACCTCATCCTGGACCTACCAGAGGAGAGGGAAGACGAGGAAGGCGAAGATTTCCACTGACCATGGAAATACTTTATATGGGAATATTTCATTTAGTTCACTTCAGATTAGATAACTTACATTTTATGAATGAATTTCTGTTAATTTCAATTTCAATTAAATTAAATTTTATTAGATTCCATTCAAATCCATATAACAATCTCAGAGCAACTGCACAGAATAACGGATGCTACATTACTAGTTTTGCCTTCTGAATTCTCCATATAGTCACATGCAACGATTTCACAAGTCTTGACTAGTAAGGTCAATATCTCATACCAATGTTGTGAAGTTCAGAAGTGAACATTCCGTTAAAGGTATATAAGATTTTGACATAAAAATTCCTTGCAGACTAACATGCAACTATGGCATGCTGGTACAAGCAGCAGAAACTTCCAAAACATTGAAAGATGGTTAGGTTAAAGTTGTTATCAGGTTTCGAGTGACAGAGGAGTCAGACTGACAATGTTATCTCTGTGAGGGACAGATAGAGTGGCTAATATCTGTGCTGGTTGGCCACCCAAGGCAACTACTACCTTTATCCCCTCAAGAAAAATAATTTGGTCGTTATTTCAAACCTGCACAAAAACAATCAATCACTTGTCTGTGTTTAGTGTACAGGGCCGTTTTCTAATTAAATGTAAGGAAGGCTTAAAGAAAAATGCCAAATGTCAGAAAATATTCGGAAGAGGTATTTATGATGAATGTGGTGCTACTACGAAAAAAGGTCCTGTACAGTTAGATCACTGTTCTATGTTTATTTAAAAAATAAAATATATCAAATAAACCATTGTCATTAATGATGGACTCTCAAATGTTTGTATAATTTCAGACAGTCGTTTTAAAGTGGTGCTCACGAGCCAAAACAGACTCCGTTTTTTTGTGTACTACACCATCCAATTTTATACTAAGTCATTTCGTTTGATATATTAAAGCTACAATATGTAACTTTTTGGGCGACGACCAAATTCACATAAAACATTTGAGTTCTAGATCTGTCGTTTCTATTAAAGCAATTCTAAAAGCAATTCTATCTGCTCTATGTGAGCTATTTCTATGCTTCCCGTTCTTAAGTTTAGTTTTTGCGTCTTTTACTTTGGGTTTTGTACACCAGCTTCAAACAAATAACAAATACAATATTTTTGGTTATGGAAAAGATATGCCACAGCGATTTAGATGGTACAATGATTCTCTACACAATGACTGCTTGTTTTGTCACATAAACTGAAATTTGGCAAACTATTAGAATTTTTAGTAACCAGGAAATGGCAATTCAAGTGGAACAGTATGTTAGAATCCAATTTGTGCAATATGTTCACACAATTTGTTATGCTTAAGATTCGGACTTCATCTTTAACATGTATATACTTATAGATACAAGATGTAATATTCTTGGATTTCCAACCCCAACCTGAATAAACAAGGATGACAAGTTGAGATTAATGAAAGGCTGTCTGTGACAGGGCCATTTATTTGTCAAGAGTTCTGCTGGCTGAACTTTGCCAGTGTATTTACGCAGTGGCTGCTATGGGCCGGGCCCCTCAACCTACCTAATTGATAATGACCAATAAGTGATTATTGAAACCAAAACACATAGCCTTTTCTGTCTCTCTTGTCTGCTACTTCCTATATGGTGCTATTCAGCCCTTTTTTGTACTTCTCAGAGCCCTATGTAGTGCACTCACATTTGACAAGGGGGCCATAGGGCTCGGGTGAAAAGTAGTGCTATAATGAGGTGCTTTCAGTACACACCTTAGTGACTCTAGAATAGTGTCCATGGAATAGCTTCAATGTAACGTCATGTCTTCCAATGACTTGGATTAACCATACTATGCTACACTTACTTTAGCATATCCTTTTTTCAGTTGGTTTTCTAATCCTCTGCTAATGCCGTAGTATGAAGCGTGTCGATACAGGCAGTCAAAACATCATACAGTGTGCCTCCCCAATGGCACCCTTTCCCTATATAGTGCACTACTTTTGACCAGGCCCATAGGGCTCTGGGTCAAATGTATGCACTATATAGGAATAGGTGCCATCACCTAGACTCACAGTGTGTACATTGTAAACCTATAGTCCTCTCCAACAGATAATTAGTCTCTGAGAGTTGATGGGGTGTTGATGGGTTTTTGTCACCCTTTCGCAAGAGCGCAATCGGTAATGCACACGTAATCACTGGCCCAGGAGGTATGGAGATATTTTACTAGTCTCGAAGTTGGAAAAAAGTGTCACGGGGTGGATAATGAATAGGTTTGCAGTGTTTTCCTTTTTGGCAGATTTTCCGGTTACGCTAAAGGCTTGTGCATTCCAGACTTCTCTCCATAAGGCACTTTCCCTCCACAAGTACCCCAGCGGCCTCTTGTCTGACAGGTCCGTCGTACTCAACAGGCTTTGGGGTGGAGGGAGGGAGAGAGGTGTGTGTATGTGTGTATGTGCACGTGTGTATGTGTGTTCCATACAGTGGGGGGAAAAAAAAGTATTTAGTCAGCCACCAATTGTGCAAGTTCTCCTACTTAAAAAGATGAGAGGCCTGTAATTTTCATCATAGGTACACGTCCAACTACAGACAGACAAAATGAGAAGAAAAATAGCAGAAAATCACATTGTAGGATTTTTTTATTACATTTACATTTTACATTTTAGTCATTTAGCAGACGCTCTTATCCAGAGCGACTTACAGTCAGGAATCAAACCCACAACCCTGGCGTTGCAAACGCCATGCTCTATCAACTCAGTTGCTCTACCAACTGAGCTACATCCCTGCCGGCCATTCCCTCCCCTACACTGGACGACGCTGGGCCAATTGTGCGCCGCTCCATGGGCCTCCCGGTCGCGGCCGGTTAATGAATTTATTTGCAAATTATGGTGGAAAATAATTATTTGGTCAATAACAAAAGTTTCTCAATACTTTGTTATATACCCTTTGTTGGCAATGACACAGGTCAAACGTTTTCTGTAAGTCTTCACAAGGTTTTCCACACACTGTTGCTGGTATTTTGGCCCATTCCTCAATGCAGATCTCCTCTAGAGCAGTGATGTTTGGGGCTGTCGCTGGGCAACACGGACTTTCAACTCCCTCCAAAGATTTTCTATGGGGTTGAGATCTGGAGACTGGCTAGGCCACTCCAGGACCTTGAAATGCTTCTTACGAGCCACTCCTTCGTTTCCCGGGCGGTGTGTTTGGGATCATTGTCATGCATGAAAGACCCAGCCACGTTTCATCTTCAATGCCCTTGCTGATGGAAGGAGAGTTTTCACTCAAAATCTCACGATACATGGCCCCCATTCATTCTTTCCTTTACACGGATCAGTCGTCCTGGTCCCTTTGCAGAAAAACAGCCCCAAAGCATGATGTTTCCACCCACATGCTTCACAGTAGGTATGGTGTTCTTTGGATGCAACTCAGCATTCTTTGTCCTCCAAACACGACGAGTTGAGTTTTGACCAAAAAGTTCTATTTTGGTTTCATCTGACCATATGACATTCTCCCAATCCTCTTCTGGATCATCCAAATGCACTCTAGCAAACTTCAGACGGGCCTGGACATGTCTGGCTTAAGCAGGGGGACACGTCTGGCACTGCAGGATTTGAGTCCCTGGCGGCGTAGTGTGTTACTGATGGTAGGCTTTGTTACTTTGGTCCCAGCTCTCTGCAGGTCATTCACTAGGTCCCCCCGTGTGGTTCTGGGATTTTTGCTCACCGTTCTTGTGATCATTTTTGACCCCACGGGTGAGATCTTGCGTGGAGCCCCAGATCGAGGGAGATTATCAGTGGTCTTGTATGTCTTCCATTTCCTAATAATTGCTCCCACAGTTGATTTCTTCAAACCAAGCTGCTTACCTATTGCAGATTCAGTCTGCCAGCCTGGTGCAGGTCTACAATTTTGTTTCTGGTGTCCTTTGACAGCTCTTTGGTCTTGGCCATAGTGGAGTTTGGGAGTGTGACTGTTTGAGGTTGTGGACAGGTGTCTTTTATACTGATAACAAGTTCAAACAGGTGCACATTAATACAGAGTAACGAGTGGAGGACAGAGGAGCCTCTTAAGAAGAAGTTACAGGTCTGTGAGAGCCAGAAATCTTGCTTGTTTGTAGATGACCAAATACTTATTTTCCACCATAATTTGCAAACAAATTCATTAAAATCCTACAAATGTGATTTTCGGGGATTTTTCTTTCTCAATTTGTCTGTCATTGTTGACGTGTACCTATGATGAAAATTACAGGCCTCTCTCATCTTTTTTAAGTGGGAGAACTTGCACAATTGGTGGCTGACTAAATACTTTTTTCCCCCACTGTATGTGCACATGTCAGTATGTGTGTGCGTAATGTACATGCACGTGTGTGTGTGTGTGTGTGTATGTAGTGTGTGGTGAACTTTGATTTGAAGCAACGCTCTGAGGCCCTTCTCCTGCATTGTGTGTTCGCCAATAGGAAAGAATCGAGAGATACAGACGGAGATATATATGCCTTCGAAATGATGGGAGTAGTGAGTGCCCATGGAATGACCCCTCTCTGGCTATAGGCGTGCCCAGAGAGAGGTAAGGGGTTTATATAAACAAAGCAGCTCCCTAATTTGGACTCACATAACCAACATTAGTCTGAACAGAACCAAATTCCAGCAAGGCATCAATCTAAAAAGCAAGGTTTTCCCCTTCCACTCCTCCAGGTCTTGGTCTGGGTGCGTGACCTAGGCCATCAATAGTCTGCTTTAGAATAACACTCGCCATGAGCTCATTCCCACTCTTGAAAAGCGTCCAACATCTTTGTCTCTCCGAAAGTCTAGGACGTTTCCCGGCCGCCTGTAGAATCCAAGTGCGTTCAAATAGAAATGTGATAATTTATGACTCTTAATTACATTCTTGATTTAAGATTAGATTAAATGTTGTACCTCCTTGCGCCAGTGGAGGGGGAAGGTATTGGGTGACGGACAGAGGATCAAGGAATCCAGGGAGGCGTGGATCATCGTTACCCCCGGGAGAGGAAGGTGGGAGGTCGGGTTACGCCGACGGGAGACATTGGCCCAGTGTGCAGGAAGTTGCTGCATTTAAAGGAACAATTACCATGATTTACCCACCAAAGGCAAACATATCAAGATGACTGCCATTCCTGTATGTCATACAGAGGGTAGCAGTACAGGGTCCTTGCGAGTGGCGGAGTGTGGTTTGAAATGTTATAAAGTTTATAGACAGGTTGGTTGTTTAGCAAAAACAACACCTGTGCAACTATGGGGCAAAACAGACAGAGTTGGATTAGATTGTTGACAACATGTAAACTAGATTTGAGTCTCAAAATATTTATTGAAAAATAAAATAGAATTTGCACAATGATCACTTGTTGTCTCTCAAATACATCATTACAATTTTAGCCATATTAGCATAGACATGACAAGAACAAGGTAAAACAATCTGATATGAGCCACCTCGTTTCAGCTAGTGGCAGCTTTTCGTCATTGGCAGCTTCTTGTCATTGTTGCTAGCTATCTGACCGTTCAGAATCATAACACCACACGGCTTCCGGCCCTATCGATATGTGCACATCATTTTCCTGACATTGTCAGCCAACCCGTCTATATGAAGAATTTGTTAAGTCCTCACACATGTAATATATAATAGTTTCAGAAACCATTCACAAGCTACCATTATACTTTTTAAAGAGTGTTATGGCACACGATGTTGATGTTATTCTTATCTAGTGTGTGTTTTAGTGTTTATGCCTATGGAAAAAGGCATTACAAGTTTAAAGAGCTCACAATAAAGGTGTAGTTCAAAATGGCCACCATTCATTGGCACTTCTAAATCACCATCCCTTCCAGTTAATGATTCCTCCTTTGTTTGCACTCCCAGTCTGTCTAGACTCCATTCATTTTTCTTGTTTACCAATACACCTAATGACACCAAATGACAAATAATCAATAGCAAAGAGGAAAACTGGTACGCGGGGAAACTCAAATTAATCTTACTAATGACACTGAGTGCCTTGGCCCAATGCTTGTCCATTTACCTTTAGAGATGGCTCAATTAGGTAAGCTAGTTATCTGAAAAGCAAGTCGCTTTGTCAATAGAAACCAAATATCCCAGAAGAGTATTAATCTTTTGTCGTCTGCAGTGTAACGTGAGTTAGGAGATGTTTGATATCATGTATGCGGAGAATATACTACACTTGTTTGATGGTACTCATTTAAAGTCTGCAGTGTAACGTGAGTTAGGAGATGTTTGATATCATGTATGCGGAGAATATACTACACTTGTTTGATGGTACTCATTTAAAGTCTGCAGTGTAACGTGAGTTAGGAGATGTTTGATATCATGTATGCGGAGAATATACTACACTTGTTTGATGGTACTCATTTAAAGTAGGTGGGACTGGGAGTAGTAGGCTGACATGCCGCCAGTGAGTTGAAATAGCAACTCAACACGGGTGAATGATTGGAGGCAAATAGAAGGCGGCAATGGTAGGGGGTGACTGTAACACAAACGCAATGGTAGGGGGTGACTGTAACACAAGCGCAATAAAGTGTATATAATAAAGCGCTGAATATATAAATAATCATCCGAATCAAGGTAATTAAGCTAAAAGCTCATAGAGTGCACACACACATATGGTCTCGCAAGTACCACTGATCAAAGGCACATCAACCCCCATACTCCTCTGGACACCATAACAAAGAGCCATATCGGGGCTCAACTAACAAACGACCTTGGGGCTGATGACATCACGTGCCGCCGAGCGGAAGTAGAGAGAGAAATTTAAGCCATTAGCCCGGTGGCAGCCAGCCTTGCTGTAAATCAAGCCTTTTTCCAATAAGGCTGCCTCGCTTGGTCATCCATCACGGGAGTGGGCGCAGGCGAAGCATGGCGACACAGGAGCCGGGTCGGCCCCGGGATGGAAGAGACATAAACAGTCATAATGATCCCTGTCGGAGTGGGTCAGCACCAGCCGCCGCCGCACCCCCTGCAGGAAATAGAAGCACCGTGGTAGGTTCTGCAATCTCTGATTGTGATATAGAGGTGATATTGAAAGGAGGAAGCTTGTGGAGCCTTTGACTGTATCAAACAGTTTGAGCAAAAGTGCTATGCATATCAAGGTAGATTTTAGCAGCTTTTAATGCACTCTCCATATTACGTTTATTGTATTGCTTTTAATAGTTTTTTGCCTTTTTTCTTCTTCTATTGTATCGATATGGCATCACATGTAACCTTGTCCCAAGGCTAATTGCTACTGCAGATAGAGATCCGGCTGGTGGATGAGTCGGCACCACATGTACCATTAGAAACCCTAAACCTGTTGCAATAGCATTGTGCTGCAAAATGTTCGTAGGCTATAGCAGGACAACGCCCCTGTTCTAAAAGTCCTCTTCAACTCCTTTCTGTAAAGGAAGTTAATTTCATTAACTTTTACATCTCTCTGAGGTAGCACACTTTACGTTCATCTCTCAGGGGCGCAAGCAAGTGGAGAAATAGTGTCCATAAAAGTTGCACAGATGGATGAAACAGTCTTATGAAGACCAATATGACATGTGTGGGAAATGTAATATCTCAAATCTGTACAGTCAAAATAAAAGCAACTATTGCCAAAGACGGGATAATCTCAGTTTTTCATTGCAGTGCAGTGATTGCAGGCTAGTTCCCGATAGTCCAGTAAAGCTTCTCCATAAATTGAAACAGCCCTTGTCCTGGAACAGCCAAGCAGGCTTCACTTTTGCCTCCGAAGTAACTGTCCGGGAACCAGATATGAAATTAGTCTGGGAAACAAGTTATGCTGTTGTCACACACAGTGCTCAGTGGAACCCTCTCAGAGTAGATCTGGGTCTGTATTCATAAAGCAACTCAGAGTAGGAGTGCTGTTCTATGCTCAGGTCCCTCCTGTAATCTCATACACTATGATCTAAAAGGCAAAAGGTCCTAGATTAGCACTCCTTTTCTGAAAGGCTTTATGGATACAGGTAGGTGTAAGAACATCACATGACAGGTGGTCTGGAGGTTGAATAATAATGGTGCTTCATGAACATGCTTTAGTGCAGACCCTTGATATTACAGTGTTTGTTGTTTTTAATGAAGCCCTAACAAGATCATTTGATTGAAATGGGTTCTGCTGCTGTACTGTTATGTATCCTAGGATTTCCAGTAGGAAATTAAACAAAGCCTAAAATAACCACATTCTCAATTATCCATCACATGTAGGACCTGTTAAGAGTCAGGTTTTGACACTTCATGCTTGCGGTGGAGGAGGTAATGTGTTTTAGCCTAACTCAAACACAATGAGGCAATCCATGTGCATGCAATGTTAGTCACTTTAAGCATAGTTTAAGGATGGTTGGGAGATCTCATTGGCACCTCTTGACATAACCGACAAATGCTGCCCTTTTCCTCAGGAACACAACTTTATGGAGTTGTGCTCTGTGTCTCCCATTCATATTTCTCACAATACTAGGAACTGAGAGCCATATTACATGCATTACATTACAATGGCCCAGACCAGTCAGTGGCAATAAATGCTGTATTAAACTCAACCTAAACACATGCATATTTTACATTGACGTGAATAAGTGGGGCACTTTTAGGGGTAACTTTTTGGAGCGCTTTCAGTTGGATCTGACTGAGCCACTTATCATATAATTTATGGTCCAGTAATGAAACTCTAACTGAGAGTAATTTTCACATATTAAAGTGAGTGTTGAAGTGGAAATCTAAAGGGGGCTCTCGAAATATTATATTTCAAGTGCAGCGTGTGTAACAGTATGCCAACGCTCTGGGAGACTTAACAAATGTGTTTATCGATAAAGTTCTGTTTCAAGAGTGGCCAAGGGTTTAGCTGCACATCTCCCAATATTAAAAGTGAATCCGATAGTCAAAGGAAGGCATTCAATGCAGTTGTGACATCGTGTCTGCTCCGTTGTCTTTTTTGCTTCATCTAGCCTCTTCTCTGAGTCAAGGGCCAACACCATGTTTCATTGAGTTAAGTGTTTTTCAATGAAAAAGTAGCTTCGCTTTTCTCAGGTGACATTCTTTCCAGAAATATCATTGTCTTTCAGTAGTTAAACAATGACTCACTGTTTCTGAATTAGGAAATCTTTATTCCTGATCACTTTGAAAAAAAAAAATTCTTTCTTTCTGGACTGACACCATTTTGGGCCAAATGTTTCCCACGGAAGCAGCCATTTTCCAGTTTTGGGGAATTCTAAGATTTCAACAAAGCACCCTATTTCTCATTACTGTTAAATTGCCTAATTTCTCTCATTTTATTCTTCAAATAAATGTGTCTGAAACACAATGACAGTTTCTCGGAGGCCCCGTTAAAAATACCAGGAAAAACTCAAATAAACCCGTTGAGCTCCCCGGAATAAATCTTGTCCACAGAGACTGTTAGCGTTGATATACTTTATGAGACAATAGTTGCGTCCCCCACAAGCTTTGGGGGCCCCCAACACAAAATAAATATATATTTTGGGAGGGGAAGGGGTTGGAATCCCCACGGAGGTCAGGCCCCAGATAGCATATGAACACGTCACAAGCCATGAAAGAAATGTTTAGAATGACAGGAAATTAGCTTTAAAACTGCACATTTTTCTCTCAGCCTCATGGCAAAATGTGTAGAATCGCAGGAAATTAGCTCAGAGATTCTTGAAAGTCAGGACAATCCTAGTCTGGTAGGGAAACTTTAATTTTACAGTTGAACAAATTTGATTTTGTAGCATTATTTGAGCTTAAAATTTACATTTAGGAGAATGTTATAAGGGAAAAGATTTGTTTGGGAGTTTTCTAAATACTATCAATATTATTCACTTCCATGTCAGCTCTATGCCTGGAAATGCCCTTGTCCGGACCAAAGGATCACAGTTTTTTAAATAATGGATATTAACTGACAAATTATCTTATATAGTTTCTTGCAATAGCCCTCTGTGACTTTAAAGACTATTTCTCTCAAAACTGGGATTCTAAAAGATGTGTCCGGATATTTGATCAACTCCGTCAGATTTGTCTCAAATCCTGAATTATACTTAACAAAAATATAAAACGCAACATGTAAAGTGTTGGTCCCATGTTTCATGAGCTGAAATAAAATATCCCAGAAATGTTCCATACACACAAAAAGCTTATTTCTCTCAAATGTAGTGCACAAATTTGTTTACATCCCTGTTAGTGAGCATTTCTACTTTGCCAAGATAATCCATCACCTGACAGGTGTGGCATATCAAGAAGCTGATTAAACAGCATGATCATTACACAGGTGCACCTTGTGCAGGGGAAAATAAAAGGCCACTCTAAAATGTGCAGTTTTGTCACACAACACCATGCCACAGATGTCTCAAGTTTTGAGGGAGCATGTAATTGGCATGCTGACTGCATGAATGTCCACCTGAGCTGTTGCCAGATAATGTAATGTTCATTTCTCTACCATAAGCCTCCTCCAACACCGTTTTAGAGAATTTGGCAGTACGTTCAACCAGCCTCTACAACTATAGTCCATGTGTAACCACCCCAGCTTAGGACCTCCACAGCCGGCTTCTTCACCTGCGGGATAGTCTGAGACCAGTCCCCGGACAGCTGATGAAACTGAGGAGTATTTCTGTCTGTAATGAAGCCCTTTTGTGGGGAAAAACGATTTCTGATTGGCTGGGCCTGGCTCCCCAGTGGGTGGGCCTGGCTCCCAAGTAGGTCTATGGCCTCCAAGGCCCACCCAATGGCTGTGCCACTGCCCAGTCATGTGAAATCCATAGGCATGTTGTGTAAATCAAATGATACAAACCCCCCAAAAATCAATTTTAATTCCAGGTTGTAAGGCAACAAAATAGGAAAAATACCAAGGGGGATGAATACTGCAAGCCACTGTATGGTTCTATGTAGAACCCTTCTTGCCCTCTCAAAGAATCATCAAAGAACCCTTCCTTTGCAAAAACAGTCCTTAGGATGTTAAAGGTTCTAGGTAGAACCCTTTGCCTTACAAAGAACCCTTGATAAAAATGGTTATTGGTAGAACCCCTATCCCTCCGCAAAGAACCCTTTTGGAACCTTTTTTCCTAAGAGTGTAGGCCTAAATAGACAATGATTGAGGAGAGATTACAGAACATAATCTGAGACGGCTCTAAAGAGATCTGCTAACTTAAAAGCTCCTGTGCTCTTTTTATTAGAGCCTAGGCCATTGTCATGGCTCACATTTTAAATGTTTTTTGGGAAAACAGCCCCATAGAAGCCTACCCACTCTAATGCAAAAACAGGTAGGTACCTTTTTCCCTCTGACAGCACGGCGATGGATTATTTTTCAGTGCATAGAAACACAAAGTTTTCTTTAGCACAGCAGGGTATTCTATTCCGAGGCACTCTCCATGAAATATCGTGCATATCTGTCTTTGGCCAGGAGCCAGTTGCAGTGGTACGGCATTTCAAAGTGAAGGGATGTTGATGAATGCTAGGCTTTTCGTCATAGTCCAGAATCACCAAGGGATACATAACTAACTTTACCCTCATTGGAAGCTCAACAGTGTGTAAACACACAACATTAGCCTAGAGGAGCCAGGAAATATTTGACATATTCTATGTGTACAGAATATCACCCATTGTAGCCTGCAAGGAATTACATGTATCTGTATGCTTATATCTTGCCCTTCAAATTTAAGGCCCACTGGTTTCTGATGAACCCTACACTGCCAGTGGCAAAGCACTCAGGCACGAGAGGAGCAGACGGTGCTGGTGTTCTCTCTGAAATTCCACCAAACTACCACAGCTGTTACTGTGATCTGCAATAGGCTCCATTTACACCAATGACATTCCCCTAATGAACTCACCAATTAGGTGCTTCACCATTAGGTGCCATATAACCACCTATGGCTAGATAAACAAATGAAGTAAGGCCAATGTGTTGAGGTGTGGGGCTCTGTACAGTCATGGTATTCCCTCCAAGGCGAATGACATTTTGGTTTTGAATTTTCCAACAAAAGAGGCCACCAAGGCATCTCCTGGCTCGCGGTTTGACGCTTCATACCTAAATTGGAAGTCGGGCCTATGCCCTGCTCTTTCATCTCACTATCATTTGGGCGGAGTGTTCACATTTGGTGTGACAGAGGGTGTTATAGTGACTTTTCACCGTGCTGCTGCAGCAGACATTGCCTCCAGTCTTTTCCGAGAAAGAGCCTGATGAGGCCCATATAAAAATATATTATAGGTGCCAGGACAAAAATGGATATACAATTTATACAATACCTCATACGTTATTTTAATTTTTAAGAACAAAAAAGCAAAAAAGTGAAATGTCCTTCAAATAGTCATTGCTTTCCTTGGGTGAAATGTAAAAAAAAATAGACATTATCCATTTACATTACATTTTATGAATGTATAATTACATTCAAGTTACATTAGAAATCTATCATAATAACAGTAGGCCTAGTTAGTTAAGGGAACAGGTTGGATGATGGGCATGATGATGACTGGCCACTTCGTGGTTTCAGCGCAAGATGCTTGCCATATAAAGATCTAGACCTCATAATAAACATGGACTACGATTGAATATATAGAATAATAATAATAATAATAATAATGAAGAAATAACAATTTAATGTATCCTTTATTTAACCAAATTCAACAAAATAATTCATAACAAAGCTAACATTTCCAATTCGAACAGTAACTATTTTAGTTGTATGTTGTCGTTGTATCCCTATGCATGCCTGTACAGTCGTGGTCAAACGTTTTGAGAATGACACAAATACTAATTTTCACAAAGTCTGCTGCCTCAGTTTTGATGATGGCAATTTGCAATGTCATGAAGAGCGATCAGATGAATTGGCAATTAATTGCAAAGTCCCTCTTTGCCATGAAAATTAACTTAATCCCAAAAAAACATTTCCACTGCATTTCAGCCCTGCCACAAAAGGGAACAGCTGCCATCATGTCAGTGATTCTCTCAGTTAACACAGGTGAGAGTGTTGACGGGACAAGGCTGGAGATCACTCTGTCATGCTGATTGAGTTAGAATAACAGACTGGAAGCTTTAAAAGGAGGGTGGTGCCTGAAATCATTGTTCTTCCTCTGTTAACCATGGTTACCTGTAAGGAAACACGTGCCGTCATCATTGCTTTGCACAAAAAGGGCTTCACAGGCAAGGATATTGCTGCTAGTAAGATTGCACCTAAATCAACCATTTATCGGATCATCAAGAACTTCAAGGAGAGAGGTTCAATTGTTGTGAAGAAGGCGTCAGGGCTCCCAAGAAAGTCTAGCAAGCACCAGGACCGTCTCCTAAAGCTGATTCAGCTGCGGGATCGGGGCACCACCAGTGCAGAGCTTGCTCAGGAATGGCAGCAGGCAGGTGTGAGTGCATCTGCATGCACAGTGAGGCGAATACTTTTGGAGGATGGCCTCGTGTCAAGAAGGGCAGTAAAAAGCCACTTCTCTCCAGGAAAAACATCAGGGACAGACTGATATTCTGCAAAAGGTACAGGGATTGGACTGCTGAGGACTGGGTAAAGTCATTTTCTCTGATGAATCCCTTTCCGATTGTTTGAGCCTATCCGAAAACACATTGTCCGGAGAAGACTCCAAGCATTGATTATGCAAGAATGGGCTGCCATCAGTCAGGGGATGTGGCCCAGAAGTTAAAATTGACAGCATGCCAGTGCGGATTGCAGAGGTCTTGAAAAAGAAGGGTCAACACTGCAAATATTGACTCTTTCTGCATATACTTAATGTAATTGTCAATAAAAGCCTTTGACACTTATGGAATGCTTGTAATTATACTTCAGTATACCACGGTAACATCTGACAAATATCTCATAACACTGAAGCAGCGAACTTTGAAGACCAATACTTGTGTAATTCTCAACTTTTGACCACGACTGTATGTGATGCGCAGCAACAACGCAAATTGGATGACCACGAAAACAAATATTTCTTGAACAGAAGTCGAACTGAATCATGGGAACAACATGGCGGAATGTTTGAATGTCTGATGTTCCAAAACAACTTGTCTACATTTCGCTATTACACGATGTAGTTAAAGATATTCTGGTACCTACATATGTTTATATAAAGTTTGACTATAAATGCCAGTTACTATCCCTGCGAACAATATGACAGAATGGCGAAAATATTGCCGAAACGTCCGCGTCGGGAATGACAGCTGGTTTAGACGAGAGCAAGCAAGGTGGGAGGGAAGCCGAAAACAAACAGACTGAGAAGAAGCCTCAGACAAACGCAGGCAACCCCATCTCTTATTGATTCTCTAAAAACCTGTCAAGGTCGGTAGCTTGCAGGGAAGCCATGATGTGTTGAATTGACCTGTCACGGATTCAGCTAACTAGCTAGCTAAATAGCTCTTCCTGTAGCCAGTAAGCTATGAAAACAGCTTATTAGCTCCTATGTACCGTAGCTAGCTAACTTATGTGCAGTGTTGGTCTACTAACGTTCCTTGTGCTAACGTTAGTTAGTTATATAACGTTAGCTATTTTCTAGCTAGATGGTGCCCAACGCAAACTAGTTAGTAGCAGACTGAACTCCACTCCATGTTGAAGGAAGTTTAGTCCGCAAACTAGCTAGGAGCTAATGTCATGTAGCTAGCTACTTTTTTTGTTTAGTTTAGATAGCTAACTATTACCACGTGAGCCAATTACATAATCATTCACATCTCTATCATCAGATTTCAAGACGCCAACTCGTGTGACATCGAGATACAACAATGTATTCAACAAAGGAGAATCGCCAATGAATGAATCAGAACTTCAACAGGATATAATTTGGGATGCAACTTCCCCTTCACCCCTTAGGACAGGCAATTATATTTACATGTCAATATAACTACACACGTAGTAGGCTAAGCAGTGATGATCAATTTAAAGTTTACCTTATCTGTCTTCACTTTTTTCATGTTCTTTCTTAGGTAGCAAAAGAGGCAAGAAGTACTCAGCAAATGTTGGAATTGTGGACATTTCCGAAATCGTCAACAGGATAGCTCCCACGGTTAGTAACACTCTGGCTAACTAGCCACACGTGTGCCATCAAATAAATGTATACCATTTTTCGAATTTATAACAATATTCATTACTAGACCCAGTGATGTGACTTTCTCATACTTCATCATCCAACCTTTTTCATTGGGCTCTTTCTTAGTATAGTGCTGTTCAATACTCACAGATACTATGTTATGTTATTCTGAAATATTTACTGTAGTAATATTTAGTATAATTTATCTTATTTAAGCATGGGAGACCTGTAGTTCCAGAGTCATCCTTGCTCCAGTGGATTGAGACAGTGCTATTCCCTGCACCCCAGAGATGCAGCAGCCCAAGGCCAAGAAGAAATCCCCAAGGCAATATAACATGCTCCCTCCTCTCTTCTACATTGTACAGTTATTAGAATAGAGCTTGTCACTTGCAAATAGCTACATTTTTTTTCTTCCTACAGGCCAAATGGGAGTGGACGACCTTTTAAAGTTGGCGAAACTGTTTGATTTCAACATGTTTCAGCAAGATGAAGAACGAGTCAATAATATGTACGAGCAGAGTTTGCAGCTTCTGTCAGACTCGGAGGACATATTGGATTTAGATGGCAACGAGAACCAGCCTCCGCCCTTACTGAGTAATGTCACACCGAAAGCCCACACCCCCGAAAACAAACAGCATGAGAAACTCAAAGACCAGATACCTCCTGACCAGAGATGGAAGATGATTTGGATTTTTTATTTGATGGACCAACTCCAAATAAGTGGTAACTTAAGTCAGAATTCCATTGCCTCAGTCCTTGGAGGTGAAAACTGCTCTCACTGTAGATCCTCCAAAGCCATTCCTGGAAAATATCCTGATTCCATACATGGCCACACATCGACCAGTCTCCTCATCACATCCTGTCAAAAGAAGCTCCACAAATAATACTTTCGATGACTGGGAAAATGACAATTTGCTGGATGACTCGGCTGGTTTTTGAGATGACCCAAAACCCAGACCTCTTTGCCGCTCCTGATCATTGTTCGACCAAGAGGGTCGAATGAAACAAAACATGCACAAACAACAACCCCCCAGCCATTTCCGAAAAATGCTCTTCAAGGAAGTAAAGAGACAAAACCAGCTGTGTCTAAAGGACAGAGTGAAACTGTGAAAACAGAAAAACTTTCACGCTTGAAGCAAACCTAATGTACAAGCGGAAAGTATCCTCTCAGAGGCATTACCAAAAGCAGGGCATGTTCCCGACACTGTCAAACCAGCACCACATAGGAACGTACAGCAAAACCAACCAATCAACAAAGCTCAGTCTATGGAGTCCAGTTACCAACGTAGCCAGCAAACGCAGCACCAGTCTAATGGAATAAAGACTGGGCATCGCAGGTGCCTCTTTTTCAAAGTACATCGATCTCAACCAGCTCAAGCACATCAACCTCCCACCAACCTTCCTTATTCCAACGTGGGCCCTTCAGGCTGAGAATAGCTCTTACCAAAAGCCCACAGAGAACAATATGAAGGGAACGGTATCAAGGCCCCAGCTAGCCACAACGTCGACGACTTGGACCTCTCTTCGCTTCTGACTCCATCTGGGATGACAAAGACGATGACCCATTGTGCCAAGCATGTGATAACCGGAAAGCCAGGTACAGAGCATGGAGGACCCTGTTATCAACGCTCCCATTCCCTGCCCAGTAATCAGACAGAAAGCCAGAAGTTTCTCCCTGTCTCTGCACCTTTGAATAGCAGCAGATACAATGTAAATCAAAACGACGAGACCCACAATCAAATATCCCAACATCTCAGTTTATTCACAATCGGCCCCTGGGAACGGTAACACTTTCACCACTCTCCCCATAACAATAAAGTACCTGTTACTGTGGTCTCTGGTTCTAACAGACCGAGTTACAATGCTTCAGCTGGAAATGCTATGCTAACTCACGGATAGGCAACAGAACCCGCAGCAGGAGAAGCGGGAACAGACGAAAAGACTTGAGTAGTGGGAGCACAGAATCAACAAGCACTGGGAGTGGAGGGCGCCATTCCCGGCCACCTGTAAATGTGATGAAACCTCCACTCAGTTCACCTTTAAGACGACAGTGCTGCAACCCACACGTGAAAAAAAAGAAATGTATGAAGCTGTGAAAAATGATTGAATTAACTTAAAGTGTAAAATTGAGCAATGCATATTTATGAGGTAATGCGTATTTTATGTGGACGCTCGACAAAAGCATCAGGGGCCAGAATATTGGACCCTCTATTGCTGTGAAAATAGTAAGTATATTCATTAGACTTGTACTTCACTGAGAGTCAACGATGGCGTAACCCTTTTTGACATCTGCCCATCCTAATTTTTTTAGCGCAGCTCGACCGCAGCAGCTGGGAAATGTCTGTGGTGGAGATTGAACTGAAGAAACAGCAGGCATGGAGAGGAGAGGAACGGATGCAGACTGCCCACAACCTAAGGACTCCAACCTGAGTGGTACAGTGCACACAACAAGAAGATTCCCAATTATAGTTGGACAGTGTTGGCTTACTCTAAATGCTGACTTGTGCTAGACTGACCAACAGACTCTGAAAGTAAACCCACTAGAGTTGTAGTAGGTCGTATAATCCGATCTCGGAGCGAAACAGAATGTAAGTCGCTAGACTGGGATGGTTGGAGAGGCAAGTGCTGCCTTCGGTAATATATTTACATCACTCAATCCATTCCAATATGATTTTAATAATATGAATATACATGTTCTTATTTACGATAAACTGTTGGAAAGATGTTCAAAATTAACTTTTTTAAATAAACAATAACGTATTTTAGGGAGTATGTTATCAGTTGTGTTTGCAGAATAGGCTAAGCTGTCCTGTCACTCTTCATTATATTGATATCAGTTGTGTAAATTAATAGCATTACAACATGAGCAGTTTTTGATATAAAACACAGACGCTTGTGCTTGTCAGGAAAAAGCGATATATGTTAGATATTATGTTTACTTTGTTTTTTTTTTGGACTATGTTTGTATTTGCAAATAATGAAACTGTCAAAAGATGGGACACAGATATTAAAGTTGCAAAAAGATTCCCCCCCTTTCCAGACAATATATTTGTGTACAGCAGTGACATTAGTTGTGTATATATATTCTTAGCATACCATCATTTATTCTTTGTGGAATAAACAATTGAGTGTAAGTGAAACTATACTAAGCAAAAATAACCATTCGATGCAACAGCCAACAAGGACGATGAGCTGGAGACACATAGTAATGAGTAGTGTTTAACAGAGATGGGAGATGAATACCCAAATGGCAACCATTCCCGATAGTGAACTATTTACCAGGGCATAAGGAACTAAATAGAGAGTAGGGGGCGATTTAGAGATTGCACACATGGTTTAAGGCTTGTTTATACCTGGTGCTAACATCCATCCTTTCTCCTGATCCATCCACATTCTGATTGTGCCCACAGTGTAGCATTGCATCTACACATGGTTGTAAAATGTCTCTCTTGTCTGTCCACATGGGGACCAGATATCCTGGTCCCTCCCTGTATGCACAATTTTTTGACAGATATTTTTCAAAATAATATTAATTTATTATTCTAAGCAATTAATTGATGCATAAGCCAATGGTGATACCTGTCAATTAATTTAGAGACCTGTATAATGATGATTTCAAATGAATCAGATCGTTTACACTGATTGATATCAGATAAATGGAAACCTGCTACCTCCGGAGTTGGTCAGGAAGATTAGATCACAATGCATCTTTTTAATCGCCTACACGAAAAATGTGGGCACAATCAGAATGTGGACAAGATCAGAACAAATTATGTTAGAACCAGGTATAAACAGGGTTTAGATAGGTTTGAAAGTGGTTTGCTTCGACTACACCACACATGCAGTCGGTAGAGCGTGTGAGTAGAGACCTGAACTTTCAGGGTTGTAACATGGGATTTATGAATCCTTCAGCCATAGTGAATATCAGTTTGCACCGTGGGAGTCAGGATTGGCCCTGATGAACAGTCCACTCGTTGATTTGGCCCCACTTCAATCACATCTACACCATGATCACTATTAATAGATTTAACTCGGATTGAGGAGCGTATTGGTTGTTGCAGAACCTGCTCACCGTCTTGATGGGACAAAAAGAATAGAGAAAAAAAGGAATTTACTGTAATGTTATGGTGAACCCCTTCAATCTAGCGCTCACACACCACTCAACCTTGAGGGAATTTATAAAGTGATGCTCCAGGACTTTTGTAAACAGAGTGTGAAAGTAGTGTCAGAGCCAAAAGGGTCTGAAAATTGTGCAAAATTTGTATACGTCACCTGCAATTACATGTTTTATTTATTTTTGCAATTGGATGATATGTTACTGAATTTGTAAGTGCTAAGATTCTGAACTGCATCTTTAAGTCTATGAAGATTGGCAAATCATTCAACCCAGCACACACACCACAGTGTTCAACTTCATCCGAGGAGGGCTCCGAGGCACTTGACTCAGCAGCCAGCCTATGCAGTCAACTCCATCCGGAGGACTCGTCAGGTCCTTCATTAGTAGGCTGGGCAGCTGTCTGATGGAGAGATAGGCTTGCACCAACACGGCTGGGGAACAGTAAGGAGGGTATCATCATCATGTAACTGAGGTATTGGGTGCACAGTATTGTGTTGAAAATCAGTGGCACCAAGATGCCAACTCTCCCACTACCGGACTTAATCACAAAGCTATTGTTCACAACGCTTCATTATAAAAAAGTGATCCTTTGTAAAGTGATTTGACTAGACCCTCTCTTGCAAATGTAAATAACACATTCACAGTACATTACACATATTAAAGAAAAGGGAGGAGTTTTGATTGATATACCTCCTACACGACACACCTAAGGGGAATAGTTTGTTGTTTTATGGCCCACCTGACACCAGAACAAGATGGTCGAAAGTGTTAACTGCAGATAATGTTTCCTGCCTGCAGCCACCTAACAATCGCTCAGGTGAAATTACGTTATCTGAGAATTGCATTGAACTCCTAATGACCCCAATCACGGGTCCATTAATTAGTTAGTGAGGACCTGATATTTTAGGTGTCCAAATGGCACCCATCCATATAGTGAACTGCTTTGAAGGGCCCATCCTCGTATAATAACTGTTTTGTTGCTTAGCCGAATCAACCGATAGTAGTGAAGTCAGTTCACCTATCTCAGGGAAACCGAAAGCTTGCAGGTCATTTGAGAATATGAATTATTGACATGGGAAGGACAAACAGTGTAATCTACTGGATTAATATTAGCATGGATGGCGAGACCAAGTTTATTTTGATAGATGGTAATTAATGTATTTGGTTGCTTTAACGGCATAGACATGGAACTAAGACTTTTGGTACAAAATAGGAAAACTCAATCATGGTGTAGGTTGATTAATCCTAATGGAGTTGAGCAGAAACCAGCAAAAATTGACCTTGATTAGAAGGCAATATTTTAAAAAAATTTAAATTAGGAAATTATTGTATATGTGAAATCATATTTATAACAGAATCAAAACAACACAGACTTTGCTCATTTCGTTTCTCGAAGATGGCAACTTTACACCATCTGTAGATTGTGTGATTTTATGAGTATTTGGAGACAGAACGATCGGAGATTTAATTGGCACATGCACATTCACACTTGCATCTTCGAGGAATAGAAAGGAACATTTGATTAACGTATTAAAAAGTATGGATTTCAGCAAACAAATAAAGTCTCGCAAACAGAGGACAAACATAGGTACAAGGGAAGCATTCACAATTAAATTTTTTAAATATATAGTTGAGTGAATTCACAAATTTGTCCCTGCTCAACCGTGGGGAGTATATCAGAAACTTTCTTAACATGGAGTTGAGTTGTAAGCAAATCAAAAAACATTTTGGATATTAACGACGGTTGCCATGGAGGTGAAGAATTTTTTAAGGTAATCAGAATTATTACCAACTTTATGATTAATGTACAGCAAACAAATATACAGGTAATTTGATGAAAATGGTTTTGAAATAAACCCATAGGGACAGAACACAGAACCCAAAAAAGAGTGGAAAAACATAATCATTTAAAAACTATTGGGCTGCACGAAATCTTGTGGAACTAAGTAGCAGAGTAATAGAACCACATGTAGCTCAGCTGGGAGATGGTCAGGAGTGTGGTTTCATTAACAGTGACTCTATCACCAAGGGAGTTGGTTTTTTGGAAAGCTATACATTCTTCTCTTTTTGGGGGAATTTTCATCACACGATTCAAGAATGACATTGAGTAAAAAAGCACCTTCTGAAAGGCCAATATTTTTTTCTCAATTCAATGTCAAAGCTTGAGAGATGTGTAGTTCATTACGATCAACAATTGTACTTGACCACATTTAAATTATAATTGACCCCAACCTGTAAGCAACCTCACCAATTCTATATTCTCACTTCAAAGCCAACCTACAGTACTTTTCTATTGCTCGACAGATTGCTTAGGTTGAGCTATGGGTTTGGTCTAGAAGTTTTGGTTTAACCGCTCACACTAGAGAAATTGATTAGAATCTGTACAAATGAGGCAGATTTTTCCCCATGCTAGTGTAACTGTAGGATGTTGGAGTTATTCCAACTTATGCTGTCCCTTTTCACATTGGGGATTTTCAGTAACCTGGAGAGCTACTAAGCCTCCCGGAGGTTTTAAATAAAGGCAAGATAACAGAGGAAATGAGACAGTATTATGAGAATAAAGGTGCACCAGTTGGGTTTTCATAGGTATTATCCATGGCCATCAGTACTGTGGGATTTATAAGAACAACTATGTTTTGTCTAATGTTCAAGAAAGTTTGAGATGCAAAATGTTAAAGTCAACAAACTGTTTGGCTACAAAATCATCTAGCATTATTAACTCAAATTCCTTTGCATCCTCCATTATAGAACATGCAATGGAATTAACCTCACACTTGTCAAAACACTTGCTGAAATCAAGGAAATTCCCCCCCAAAACTGTCGAAAAGGTGGAATTATTGGTAGGGTTCAGCTATATGCAAGATTATTTTGAGAGGCCAAAATGGCATTTTTGAAGTTGGCTATAGGTGTGTAAAAATAAATGAAGACTCGGAAAGTAAATACAAACAGATGAGCAGGTTCATGAGAATGGCAGTTTGGAGGTATGTGTGGTGGGCTGAGGAATACAAATGGGATTTTAATCGGCAGTGACAGGAAACTGGCCAATCTCTAATGAGTAATTAGGACCGTTAGAAAACAGTGAACATATCTGAGGGTAGGGGAATCTAGTTCACTGGTGAAGTATGATGTATGTGTGAGGACCATATGGGTATATTTTTTTGTGGCTTAAAAATAAGTATGATTAAATTGATGGTTTTCAGTGGTGAGCTGAAATCAAAACCCAGCTTCGAAACATTTCCTGCCTCTTCTTTTCCGTAAAAAAAACGAAGTAGGGTGAGTATTGCATGGAAAATAAGGCAATGTGAACGGAAGATGCAGCACTTAAGATGACACGCTTAATCTCTCATCAGTAAAAGTATCAAGATATTAAGTGCAGGGGCAAGGCTGGTGATAGCGTTCAACTAATAACAAACACTACTCTGAAGACACATTCGCTCCTAAAAAAAGGCGAGGGAAGGAACCGTGAGGAGACAAGGAGAGGACACAAGGAAAATATTTTGAGATTAGAACTAAAGCAACTTTTTAGTGTTATGTTGCCATAGCGAGTAGTTATATAAACAATAACAACCATGAGTGCATTCTGCTCCTGCTTGGTTGAGTGCATTTTTCAGTACAATAGAATTGTCTTGTCCTATTATGAAAACATCATCATACATGTGGGGATACTAATCATCAATACAAACCCATTTCCCCCAATTCATAGAACAAATATCCCTTTGCTGCTGGTTTTAACCAATCGGCTGGCATCTCTATCAAAGCGCATTTACACTTATTTGGGGGGGAAACATCACAACCGAGTCATTTGAATTTAAGCACCATTAAGATCATAATGATGAGAATGGAACATAAAAGCCTCGTAAAACAAATATTTATTTTTTACGCATGAAGTTAATGGTTACAGCAGATGTTCCACAGCAGACGAAGTATGCAGAGATGGATAAGAAAAGTGAAAAACCTAAGATGAAACGTTTTTGCTCAACCATACACCCCATAATAAAATAAACACACCTATACAGATCCCATTATAATAGTGGACTATTTAGCACAGACCAACAACAAAAAAAACTAAGGAGGGAATAATACTACCATGTTAATAAGTAATATTGTAAAAAGAAAAAAGAAAAAAAAAGAAAATGTAGGAATGGTTTCCCCCCTGAAACAAAAAGGGGAAAGGAAGGAAAGAAAATAAGATTAGAGTGTAGAATAACAAATGTAGTGGAGTATTAGTTTTCATATTTATTCAACATTTACCAATTTTTTTTTTGGCAACATAATATATTTATTCATGTATAAAATAACATATAATGTAAACATAGAGCTTTTCAAAAATGGATCTAGCATGCACAAAGAAAAAAAGGGGGGAAAGAAAGAGAACACTCCATGTATGCAAGCACACCACAAATCTGATCCTAAAAGGCCCCCGGGTTAAGAGCCATCGGCCATTGAAGAAAACAGTGCAGGAGTGGCAGGGATGACGCACAGGATCACCACTTCAAACCACCGGGTGCATTCATTTGAGCAAAAAAAGAGCCACAAACTGAAATAGTAATATAATACAATAAAAAGAAAACCCATAAAAATGTAGTTGTAATAAAATGCTGTTGGTGAATCTTCAAAAAATAAGAAAAAAAAAAAAAAGAGAATGGTAGAGGTAGGAGGAAGAGGTGAAAGGAACGGGACTGATATTTTACGCCAATCATGGCGAGAAAGTCAATAATGTTTGATAGAAACTGACCAGGTTAGAAATATAAGCTAATTAGTGAAAAATAGAAATAACCCCAACAAAATTAACAACACCCAAAATAGCTCTGCTCGCAGCAAGTGGTAAAACAACAAAAAAGTAAGATTTAAGAAAAAATAAAAAAATGATAGTAACCAATCCATATCTGTAACTTGAAACAGTGATGACGTAAGCAAAAAGTACAAAACACATTAAAATGAGATGTATAACTATAGAAAAAAGATTTATTTTTTTGGTTAAATAAGAGACTAAGGTGGAGAAATGATATGATAACAAACCAAGACCAAAGATTGAAGAAAAATGTATGTGAGAAATGTAAATATTTTTTTCCACTCCATCTCCAAAAGCAAGATGAGAAGATGTCCTTGACAATAAATATATATAGAAGTAAATTCCTATTAAAAAAAAGCTGTTTACATGATTTTAAATTAGCTGTAAAATATTGAGTGAAAAGAAGGAAAAAGATTAGTCTGGGAAAATGTAATTAGATTAGCCTGGATGTGCAGTATGAAGTTGAAAAATAAGCAATTATAAAAATTTATAGAAGATATATAAATATTAACCGATTATTATGTTCTGATTGGCACTTCATGCTTATTTTTGTGTGTGTTGAAATCAATGCATACAGCTAGCGTTTAACATCCTCCCAAAAATCAAGACAATATTTTAAATATAAAAAATTGAAAAGAAAAAAAAAAGAAACAATAACCTTCCTCCACCAAACTGAAATACTCATTAACGATAAAAAAAGGTTTCAGGCTTTTAAAGTGCTAACGGGATAGAAATATGTAATAATATTAAAAATGGTTTTAGAAGGTAGGGAAAAGGGTTGGGCTAAGAGAAAAGAACTACAGAAAAATAAAATGATCCTTTTGAGCAGAAAGAAATAAAGAAACGCAAAGGGCTGAGGGGGCCAGAGTATCAGTACACGCCACAACCATCTTGTGAAGTGTTAATACAAAAAGACAGAGAGCAAGAGAAACTGTACGGATGCAAGTAGACACCTTTTGAATTTTAATAGAAGTGATGGAATTCAGATATGGGAATAGTGATTGCAAACATTTGAGAAAGTTCTGAGTTTTTAGAATAAATGAGGATTTTTCCTGATTATTATATGGTCGGAAATCCTCATTTTACATTTTGGTATTTTAGTCATTTAGAGACTTATTCAGAAGCAACATTTTAGGAAGACATATATATATATATATAATTTTTTTATAGCCCCGGGGAATAACCCACAACCGATGCTGAAAACGCATGCTCTATCAATTGATTAACATTCCCTCCCTCTACAAACTTGGACGGCATGTGGCCGCCAATGAGTCGGGCCGGGCTGCTGACAGTGAGCCTGGATGAAAGATCTAGTTGAAGGAAAGCCAAAATAAAAACATATGGTAAGGCAGGAAATTTGCAACCCTACAACAGGTAAAATCACAAAAAAAAAGGAATTTCAGTGATTGATGATTGGTTTTGTGTGATGGGTGTATCCACCATCATCTTGAGGGACTCCTGGAAGAGTCTATTGGATATGACATTATTGTCATGTCATAGAATCCACAGGTAATATAGGATAATGAAAGACAGAAGATTCAAAGATCTCGTTTGAAGAGTTTCATTGGTTGATTTACAATATGAATTTGAGGAAGATTTTGAAGGAAGAACTCCCTGAAACATCTGAAAGAAGGTGGATATGTTCAAATACGGAAATAAATAGCAAACATTTGTTTATGAGCTGAGATGGGTAATAATAGAGGAAATTTGTGAGCAGTGAAATCAGTTGAGAGAAGTTGGTATATACTTACAGAATTTCATCTCTTTTATCACTATTGAACTGGAACTGCAGAAGAGAAATCGGAATTCTGTAAAAGAACGGAAATTGGAGTAAACCAACAATTAATAGTATAAGACAGATAACATGGATATTATTCATTCACTCAGTGTATAAGAGCCTGAGAAGGGTTGAGGAAAAATGGCCAAAAAACAAATCCCTTTTTCTATAACTGTTAAGGATTTTTGATTTGAAGTAGGTTTAGCAGAATATATGTAGGCGTAATACTTTAGAAAAAAACATATATACTTTTAAGCATTTGGTTGGTGATTTAATTTCAAGATGAATCGGCACTCGTCTTTGGTCAAAGGATAGCATACAAAAGACACTAGATAATTCAAAGGCTGTTAATAATATAACAATCATTTACCTTTTGAAGTGACTTCCATATGTGTAGATATATCGATAACTCGCTGTAAAGGATTCTGTTAGAGTTTGGTAAGGACATAAATCCTTCCACGCTGATAGGAGGAGTTATGAGGTAGTAGGTTTTTAAATCTCTTTCATAAATCTCATCAGCATCAACTGGAATAGAAAAAGGGGAGAGAGAGAGAGAGGAGAGAGAGAGAGAGAGAGACAGAGAGAGAGGGTAAACGACCTATTCACATAAAGAACATTGTAAACCATAGCAGATATTTGTATGGGTAGACTACCACACCACATGAAAACTACTTTGATCTGGTGTTATGTCCCGTAAAATGATTACCCGCCCCGGATGGATTTACCCGAATTTCGTGAGAGCTGACAATAGATCTGGTCCTAAGCTAGCTTCACCTAGGTAGTTTGATACTGGTGGAAACCTGAGCATGAATAGTTCTGTGTCACGTGGAATCTTTAACACTAATCACTGGACGATATCCATTAATGTAGAACGTGGAGACAACAGCATGAGGTGGACTTCTAGTGAGATAAGTGTGAGCTGTGAGGGGCGGGACTTCAAAGAATGAACCTCGTGCTCTGTGAATGGATAGAATTAGGTTTAAAAATATTATAAACAACTAAATATATTAAAAAGGGGGCAAAAAAATAATTCTACATATATGATAAATAATATTTCAGCAATTTGTTAATATGATCAACCTCGCACTAGTATTAATCACCTACAGTGTCTCATCAAAATAAGATTTTTATCAGTCTTATGGCACAATTCATATCTACAGACTCAAGGTCATTAAATGAGCTTTATTTGATAAAGTTACAGTAATCCTGAGTTTTCCTCTGACCCGATATGGTTTGGGTTTACAAGGTTTGGGCACCTTGACATGGCAGTTGTGTCTTAGTAGCAGTGTTGTACCATGATGACAGGGTTTAACAAGTGCAGGGAACCGTGCTGCCATAACCAAGACCCACTCACTGGAGCTGTGTAATATACAACACAAGTGAGTGGGATGTCACAAGAACTCCAATAACCCCATGGTGGCTAAGTGTGAGCAGCAATACACAGCACTACAGACTGAAAACTGATGCCCTTTTACATCTATATGTGAGCATTTCCTTGGGCTATAGGGGTATGGCTAAGTGGCTTGCCTATATGAATGAACTTCGACTTTTACGACATGACAGTTTAGTTTGCGGCCATTAGATATTTTGCCGGTCACCCCGACTTCCTGTTGTAGGGTAGACGATAATGTTGGCAGCACCTTTCGACGCGGGCAGCATCGTCACAGGAGCATAAATTTAGATCCCTCACTGCCAGGGGGCGCTTCAGTTCCAAACGCTGATAACAAAGCCAATACAAGGTAGCACTAATTCTAAATGATACAGATATAAACTAAAAGATAAACAAAATGCTTCAATTCAACTCCAGCTAAAGAGAAGTAGAACACTCCATTTGTGAAGAGGCAATGTCAATTTTGCTTGGTTGTGGTTAATATTCATGTTTGCTTCAAGCTAGAAATCAAATGGTAGAAAGTAGCTGTAAATTGTTGGAAACACAGTGATAACCTCACAACACTAATCAAATTCTCTTGTTTGGGCGGAGGCTCCAAAAGGTGCCCACTTATAACTCTCCTTTTTTTTTGTAGAGTGTTCAAGTAGAGAAATTGTAATGCCTTCATCGACTGGGACACACGGTTAGAGCACACTCTGGCAACAGAACTCAGTTTTTACTCTAGGTTTTCTTCCATTTTATGCAATGTTGCAAACTAGTATCTGGAACAATTCTTTGCAAAATGTGTCCTACCTAAATAGAAGAAAACAAACACGCAGCGCCTTGGTGTGGGAGGTTCTTGAAATCTATATATCCAATCAAAATGTAGCTGGAGTTACGCGGCCCATTCTAGGCATTTTTGTTAATACAACATTTTTTGGATGGCTACGTGAAACTACCGGCAACAGGTGCTTATGCATTGGTAATGGCTATCTCTACACTATAACCTTATTCAATTCAATGGAGAATGAATTCAGAAGACAATCAATATAAGCCGGAAAGTGATGCCTAATGCGCTTCTTTCCAGCCCCCCAAAAGCCCTTCAGTAGTAGTCCAACATTGAGACAAGGAAGGATGATAGTGAAAATCATGTGGATATAGCCAGCCCATTGAGTGATCATTTTAGTTAGCAAAGGATTTAACTAATAACTGAATAATTTCAAAGGCGATGATGGACTGAATCTTTGTATACAAGTTTCTAGACTAACTGAGAAAATATTTAAAAATACCTCAATGGCTAGCCTCTGACACAACCTCTTTAGCGGGGACACAAAAATGCATCTGCAGAGGCACAGGCCCCAACAGCACTGCATTAATTCAATTACACTGGCACAACAGCATGCCAGAGAGTGCTGTGTACCATTCTATCGTGTATACAGTCCACGAGTGTAGCTCAAATAGATAGAGGAAAAAAGTGATTATAGCCACAAGGCAGGTAAGGAAACACCCCTCACTCCGCACACACACACAGCTAAATGGCTGATGCCCCCTCGGGAAAACCTTCTTAGCAACAAAAGGAAGCCCTGCTAGCTAACGACACAGAAGGGGAGGGAGGGTATTTTGAGGGCTGCAGTCAGACAGCCAGGCTGGAGAGGCTTTCAACACAAACTGAGCTGCAGAAGGAGACGACAGTAGTTACATTCACATAGGTTTCATAATTCGGCTCACTGGGCCTCGACAACCAATGACCACACACATACACAACAGCAAGTAGGCTAATGCTAAGCTTTTCAGTGCAGTCAAGTGTGCAGCGAGAGTTCTGAGATTGTCTTCGAGTCCTCGAATCAAGCACCGGTTATGACCCCTATAGGAACAGGTTACCACCACAAATGGATTATCAACAATTTGTTATGTTAATGTTAATAATAAAGCATTCAGGCAGGTGTCAAGATGTAGCCCCATTAGAGTCTAAATAGTAATTTTAGTCATTCTATACACTAGGTTTGCTCTAGAGACCTGTAAACAAATCATGTCGTCCCCTCCCCTATTAGTGAGATATAACGGCTACACAAGCTAGCCAACATCACACCTATAAACCAAACACGCATCTGACAAGAGGCAGATAATGAGGCAGCAGGCGTGGTGACTCCGCCGCCATTTACGTGAAGGGGCTAAGATGAGTGCCATCTCAATGGGCTGCCATCTCTCTTAATTCACTGCCAGAAACCACAGACCCTCCTACATGTGGGCTCATTCACTGCTGATCTTACTGAAAAAAGCAGCACCCAACAGGCGCATCAAAGCACTGCAGCTCTCCCAAACAGCCAAATAAATCCTCCTCAGCTCTGTCTCTCTACAATATATGAGAAGTTAGTTTTTTCTTGATGTGCTGGTTTGTAGCTCAATTTAGATGGTTTATTATCTTGTTTTTTTTTTTCATACATAATGTGTTTGTGAAGTTTTTTTGATTGGAATGTGCCTGTGTGAATGTATCGGTGTACACAAAAAACAAGTGAATACAACTTGTCTACTATAGATGGGCAGATACTCTATATTTGGATGAAGAACAGCTCATGAACTGCTCCAAAGAACACACGGTAGCCGATACATGGCTGTGTGTACATGCATGTCTGTGTGTGTGTGTACGCATGCATGCCATGTTCTGCTGCATCACCATACGCTTGGTGACTGGTGCTCCTGGCGACACGCCCAAAGCTCCGCAGAATGCTAAAGATTGCCACTTAAGCGTTATGCACACTGTGCTAAGACTTCGGGGGGTGAATAAAGACTGACTAGATTCTGTCTTTGATTCCTAGATGCATCTCAAATCATTTCGATACAATTTACTTCAGAGGGCTAATTGAGCAGCAGGTCATAGTTTTTGAACAGTTAGTAGGTACTACTACAGAAAAGTCTGCAACTCAATTGAAGGTGTTATGCGAGGAGTCACCATGTTGTTTTCTTGAAGCAAAAAAACTGTCTTTGTAGGACCAGTAGAGTGTTTTCTGTTTATGCAACTTTGGCCCGTGCACGTCACCTAACCCTCGAGGTAGGCGTTTCCCCTCTGCTAGGATCAGCCCTTCTCCATATCCAGCCTTTACCGGCAGGGTAAAAAAAAAAACTGAGACTGACCAGCATTCTAGGGGTCTGCTATTGAACGCCTGACTAGTGGACCAAGACAGGGATCTGGGTGAGCTACCAGTGTTCAGACGCTGCCAGCTCAGAGCGCACCCAGCTGTTGGAGCTGTGCGCCTTCTTCTGTTGTGATTGAACAGCTGCCCCGCCCCCTGCTCCCAGGGGAGTGGGGGTGGTAGACTCCCAAAAATATCCCACTGTGGGGGAAGTCCATCGGCTGGCTGAGATTTGAGACACCTGTTGAAGTCTTTTGGTTTTTATTGTCCTGCAGATTGCACACAACCCAGACAGGACTCTGAAACACAGTGTGTTTTGATGGTGGGGATTGTGTCAGCTGGTCCATAAGCCCAAGCTGTTTGAAAATGTAAAACTGAGGCCAGCATCAAAGTGGCAAGTCTTTATGATGGGACCTCTAATCAACTCCAGAAAGTTGAACCGTCTGCTTGCACCCCTGCCAAAGTCCTATGTTATAGTCGGTCTCTCTCAAAATGATTGAAAACTGAGCATTTGGCATTTGCTTTTCCAACCAAACACATTCTGTACAAGACTGGGCCTAGGTGGGGAGAAACAGAGAGGAGATTGTTTAGGGTTTCAGAGCAGAGTAAAAGTAACAAGTGCAGTCGTAACAGCTCGTTAGGGAGGTGCAGAGGTGGGCGCCCTTCGCTGTTTTCCCACCTCACCAGAACACACTGGAAACACCGGCCAACATTGGCGTCCGAGCTCCGGCTCTGCACGCACAATCCTCCACAGGAGGAGTTCCCAGTAGTGCCAGAAAGTTCCAGTCCTGGAAATAATTAGCCCCCCTTTTCTCTTGAGGGGTGGGGGATTGATGAAGGTGGGGGGATGGCACAGCAGAGCTGACAAACCAATTAAAAATGGAATATTACTCAGACTAAAATAAATAAGGCTCTTCACAAGCCTAAGAGCAGACCTTTTATAAAGGGGAGGCATTTTTAGCCGTGGCAGCAAAGTGCTCACATACTCCCAGCAGCGTCTGGGAACTGGGGTCACACACTGTGAAGGGCGGAGAGGCCTGAAGAATGCAGTATAGCGATGCGGCCGATGTATATATTGGTCTGCTCAGCGTTGGCTGTCCTTGTGATTCCCCGACCGGACCAGTTGTCTACAGCCCAGTGTCCCAGACTTTTTGTTAATTGCCATGCCCATGGTAGATTCTGGCCTTTGAGTTGACTCTTTAAACCAGAGACAATGCAATCCCAAAGCCTAAACTTTTGACATCAAAATAATTCTCGGTCAATCAAATGAACAAAACCGTTTGTCTCTCTCACGTGTTTACATGCAGAAATTAGATTAAGCTCCAGTCATTTCTGAATATTACATACAGGTCAGCCCACAGCTGATATTGTTTGAATCACAGACAGCCATAATCTCAAATACTTACAGTGTGTACACATCTCAAGGGATAACTTGCTTCGTTTCCTAGAAAAAAGTGTGAGAATGACGATCCGATTTAATGTCTATTCAGAAATAAAGACAGAAACCATAGCATATAACATTCACATTAAAATCTGTATTTTCTTCAAATATAGAATTATGTTGCTATAATAAGATGGCATTTTACGCAAAGGTCTGAAATATTGCCATTTACCATTTAGTTATTACATTGCAACAAGTCTCCCTGGACAGACCAAAATAGCGTCCTCCAGTGTCTTAGCTTCCTATTCAGATTTAGTGACGATCAAGGTAGTTGTGGGGTGGGGGGGGTGTTTAGTGGTGACAATCTCATTTAAAGACCCGATTGTGTGCACCACATAAAACAAACGCCATACCGATCACTTACATCCGTATCACTACCATCTCAACATTAACACATGATGACGTGCAAATATGTTGATGTGAGTTTGAGCCACGTTAATAGAAACAAAATGAACCTGAGTGGTACAATATCCTGCCACCTGCCTCTAAAACAACAGGTAGATTTCAAACCCATTCTCAGTCATCCCACTCCAAGGCATTCTGTTTATCCCTAAGAGTGGCATTCTCCATTATGCATGAGAACAACAGAATGAACTGGATTCTGGAGCCGGAAGTGGGGCAATCCACTGCCTTTGCCTTACCGAGATCTCTGTGGGACATAAAGAATTGAAAAAGGCTGATAGAGAAGGCTGTGGCTTCCTCATTAAATAAAGACTTGGGCCTTAGTCTCCCGAGTGGCGCAGTGGTCTAGGCACTGCATCGCGGTTTACAAACTGTGCCACTAGAGATCTGGTTCGAATCCAGGCTCTG